>NC_088223.1:58190875-58460875 GCF_036934945.1 Oncorhynchus masou masou
CGCTACCATCAGTCCTGTGTCATGCCAACAGTAAGCATCCTGAGACCATTCATGTGTGGGGTTGCTTCTTAGCCAAGAGAGTGGGCTCACTCACAGCAACTTCTCCCAACCATCCAGGGACAGTTTGGTGATGAACAATGCCTTTCCCAGCATGATGGAGCACCAGCTACCCATCTATACAGTGTGTGAAGTTGACTAGATAGCTAGCTAGCCAACTAGCTAGCTCATTTGAGTTAGTCTGCACTGTAGCTAGTTAGCTAATAATACATCGTTTTTTAAAACATTTTTGAAATGTATTTACTTACTTGAATAGGTTCTCCCAGCCATGTGGACAATTGGAAACAGGGAAGCAACGTTTGTTTGTCACCAGAGCGTTTTAGAGGATATTATTATTATTGAACTATGTACCCATTTAATAACTAGACCTTCATACAAACTTGCTATGCTGAATTATTGACGCACAATCGACCAAATAGGCCATGTAGGTTCTAGGGTGGGCTCGATAGACAAAGAGGCCGGTGAGGTGTAAATGAAGCCAGGTATGCCCATGTGGTGGCCTTCAGACTAGATGCAATCCTTTTCCAATTTAAATTCCTTAAATACCTCTGGTCCTAGGGTAACTTCTGTGAAAGTAATATATCTATTCACCTGTCAATTCTCACGAAGGATCGGTTACAATGGAACGAAACCATTTCAATGGGAAATTAATTTTAATCACCAACCGGCAAAGGTCGCTGGGCAAAGCAGGTGTACTTGGCATAAAATGTATCAGTTGCTATTTTATCTGAGCGTCACCGTTTCAATTACTACGTTCAAGTTAGCCGACACTTGCAAAACTGTATGGAACGTCATTTGGGTCATAAAGCACGTGTTAAAAATGCAATCTTTTTAATGCTTCGAGTGTAAAGTAAGCAGGTTCAGGAGCTACAGTTAACGCGGTCAATCGTTAAGTTAACGCACATACGCATTAAATAACACACATTAAATGAATTTGTATGCGCGAAATCACAACACTTTATGGTATTGCGTGTTTTCTGGATACTGAGTCTGATGCACTCACGCACAGATAAAGAACATAGCTTCAAATCATTCCAAGCAAACAGTTTGAATTACACTTACTCGATCTTCCATAATTATAACAAATCGTTTATTTCATTTTCGTGCTTTATCAAAAAATACTTTGATATCACGGATATAGTGAGGTAGCCCTAGCCTAATGGGGTGATGTTTAGCAACTGTTAAATTGTTAAAGCAATATGTTTTTAATTTTGGCTAATTTATGAAAAAATATATAAAAAATGAAATACCTTATTTACATAATTATTCAGACCCTTTGTTATAACACCCGAAATTGAGCTCAAGTGCATCCTGTTTACAT
Organism: Oncorhynchus masou masou; assembly: GCF_036934945.1. NCBI lineage: Eukaryota > Metazoa > Chordata > Actinopteri > Salmoniformes > Salmonidae > Oncorhynchus > Oncorhynchus masou. The sequence goes on from NC_088223.1 coordinate 58,192,254, forward strand.
TGATCATCCTTGAGACGTTTCTTCAAATTGATTGGAGTCCACCTGTGGTAAATTCAATTGATTGGACATTATTTGGAAAGACACATACCTGTCTATATAAGGTCCCACAGTTGATAGTGCATGTCAGAGCAAAAACCAAGCCATGGGGTCAAAGTAATTGTCTGTAGAGCGCTGAGATAGGATTGCGTTGAAGCACAGATCTGGGGAAGGTTACAAAAAATGTCTGCAACATTGAAGGTCCCCAATAACCCAGTGGCCTCCATTATTCTTAAATGGATAACGTTTGGAACTACCATGACTATTCCTGGAGCTGGTTGCCCAGCCAAACGGCGCAATAGGCAGAGAAGGGCCTTGGTCAGGGATGTGACCAAGAACCCGATGGTCTTTATTTTCTTTAACCTTTATGTAACTAGGCAAGTCAGTTCAGAACAAATTCTTATTTACAATGACGGCCTGCCAAAAGGCAAAAGGCCTCCTGCGGGGTCGGGGGCTGGGATTTAAAATATGACAAAACACAACAAGAGAGACAACACAACACTACATAAAGAGAGACCCAAGACAACAACATAGCATGGCAGAAACACATGGCAGCAGTACAAAACATGGTACTAACATTATTGGGCACAGACAACACAAAGGGCAAGAAAGTAGAGACAACAATACATAACGCAATGCAGCCACAACTGCCAGTAAGAGTTTCCATGATTGAGTCTTTGCATGAAAAGACTGAGATTAAACTGTCCAGTTTCAGTGTTTGTTGCAGCCCGTTCCGGTCGCTAGCTGCAGCAAACTGAAAAGACTAGCGACCCAGGGAGGTGTGTGCTTTGGGGACCATTGACAGAATGTTAGACGGGTGTTGTATGTGGAGGATGAGGGCTCCAGTAGATATCACAGATAGGGGGAAGTGAGGCCTAAGAGGGTTTTTATAAATAAGCATCAACCAGTGGGTCTTGCGATGGGTATACAGAGATGGGGAGTGCAGTGATCTAGTGCCTTGCGAAAGTATTCATTCTTCTTGGCGTTTTTCCTATTTTGTTGCATTTCAACCTGTAATATAAATAGACTTTTATTTGGACTTCATGTAATGGAAAAACACAAAATAGTCCAAATTGGTGAAGTGAAATGATCTGTCACATAGAGTTATTAAAACTCGTTTTTCAACCACTCCACAAATGTCTTGTTAACAAACTACAGTTTTGGCAAGTTGGTTAGGACATCTACTTTGTGCATGACACAAGTCATTTTTTTCAACAATTGTTTACAGAGATTATTTCACTTATAATTCACTGCATCACAATTCCAGTGGGTCAGAAGTTTACACACACAAAGTTGACTGTGCCTTTGCAGCTTGGAAAATTATGTTATGGCTTTAGAAGCTTCTGATAGGCTAATTGACATAATTTGTGTCAATTGCAGGTGTACCTGGGGATGTATTTCAAGGCCTACCTTCAAACTCAGTGCCTCTTTGCTTGACATCATGGGAAAATCAAAAGAAATCAGCCAAGACCTGTAGACATCCACAAGTTTGGTTCATCCTTGGGAGCAATTTCCAAACACCTGAAGGTACCACGTTCATCTGTACAAACAACAGTACGCAAGTATAAACACTATGGGACCACGCGGCCGTCATACCGCTCAGGAAGGAGACGCGTTCTGTCTCCTAGAGATGAACGTACTTTGGTGCAAAAAAGTGCAAATCAATCCCAGAACAACAGCAAAGGACATGGCCGATTAATTAGGGACGATTTCAAGTTTTCATAAAAATCGGTAATCTGCATTTTTGGATGCCGATTATGGCCGATTACATTGCAATCCACGAGGAGACTGTGTAGCTGGCTAACCACCTATTATGTGAGTGCAGCATCAAAATGACCTTGTGGCTGCAAAGAGCCAAGGTAAGTTGCTAGCTAGCATTAAACTTACCTTATAAAAAACAATCAAACATCACATAATCACTAGTTAACTAGACATGGTTGATGATATTACCAGTTTAACTAGCTTGTCCTGCATTGCATATAATCAATGTGGTGCCTGTTAGTTTATCATCGAGTCACAGCCTACTTCAACCTCGCCAAACGGGTGATGATTGAACAAAAGCGCATTCACGAAAAAAGCACAATCGTTGCACCAATGTACCTAACCATAAACATCAATGCCTTTCTTACAATCAATGCACAAGTACAGTATATATTTTTAAACCTGCATATTTAGTTGTTTTTTTTTATCATGTTAGCAGGCAATATTAACTAGGGAAATTGTGTCACTTCTCTTGCGTTCTGTGCAAGCTGAGTCAAGGTATATGCAGCAGTTTGGGCCTCCTGGCTCGTTGCGAACTGTGTGAAGATCATTTCTTCCTAACAAAGACCGTAATTAATTTGCCAGAATTTTACATAATTATGACATAACATTGAACACTGAAAGAATAATCGTTTTGTTTTCGAAATGATAGTTTCCGGATTTCACCATATTAATGACCTAAGGCTTGTATTTCTGTGTGTTTATTATATTATAATTAAGTCTATGATTTGATATTTGATAGAGCAGTCTAAGCGGTGGTAGGCAGCAGCATGCTCGTAAGCATTCATTCAACTGCACTTTCCTGCGTTTTCCAGCAGCTCTTAGCAATGCTTGAAGCACAGCGCTGTTTATGACTTTAAGCCTATCAACTCCCGAGATTAGGTTGGCAGTACTATAGTGCCTATAAGAACATCAAATAGTCAAAGGTATATGACATACAAATGGTATAGAGAGAAATAGTCCTATAATAACTACAACCTAAAACTTCTTAACTGGGAATATTGAAGACGCATTTTAAAAGGAACCACCAGCTTTCATATCTTCTCATGTTCTGAACAAGGAACTTCAACTTTTTTACATGGCTTTTTTACATGGCACAAATTGCACTTTTACTTTCTTCTCCAACACAGTTTTTTAAAATTATTTAAACTAAATTGAACATGTTTCATTATTTATTTGAGACTAAATTGATTTTATTTATGTATTATATAATGTTCATTGTTCATTCAGTATTGTTGTAATTGTCATTATTACAAATAGAAATCGACCGTTTTATCGGGATCAGCTTTTTTTTGTCCTCCAATAATCGGTATCGGCATTGAAAAATCGTAATTGGTCTACCTCGACTCTGGTGGCATTTATTTTGGGGTATGCATGGGTGTCTAAGCTGTGTGTGTGTGTTAGTCGTTTAAATTAACAGCTCGGTGCTTTCAACATGACAATACCTCTCACAAATACCAGTAGTGATGAAGTCAATCTCTCCTCTACTTTGAGCCAGGAGAGATTAACATGCATATTATTAATGTTTGCTCTCTGTGTTTAACCAAGGGCCAGCCGTGCTGCCCTGTTCTGAGCTAATTGCAATTTTCCTTAGTCCCTCTTTGTGGCACTTGACCACATGACTGGGCAGTAGTCCAGGTGCAATAATACAAGAGCCGGTAAGTCATTCCTTGTTGAGAGTGCTGTTAAGACAGAGCAGTGCTTTATTATGGACAGACTTCTCCCCATTTTAGCTACTGTTGTATCAATATGTTTTGACCATAACAGTTTACAATCCAGGATTACTCCCAAGCAGTTTAGTCACCTCAATTTGCTCAATTTGTGTGTGTGCTGTTTGTAAGTCATGACCGTGAACACATCTTGCGTTAACAATTTAACATTCGCTAAACAGCATACCCGTTAGGCTACTGCATCCTCTGCGACCTCACCTGTGATATCAAAGTCATTTTTGATAAGGCAAAAAAATAAAATTAACGATTTGGTATAATTTTGATTATGGAAGATTGAATAAGTGCGGTTCAAACTGTTTGCTTGGAATGATTTGTTGCTATCGTCTCTATCTTGTGCATGAGAGTGCATCCGACTCCGTCTCCCTAACAGAAAATACGTATAACAACGATGCCCGCATGAGTCATTATCAGAGAAACGAAACTTATGGAAGAGGAAACAAAATTCTAAATAATTTACGAATGCCGCGTTCCACACAACTGGGAACTCGAAAATCTCCGACATCATTTTGTTCAAAACAAATCGGAACTCGGAAAAAAATACTAGCTCCGACCTGGAATTATCGATGTGGACGGTCAACCAACTCGGAATTCCAACTGGGGAACTTGTGCCTCTTTCTAGAGCTCCGACTTTCCGACCTGAAGATCACTGACGTCATGATTTCCCCTCGTATTTTCCGAGTTTCCAGTTGTTTTGAACGTGGCAGAATAGAACCGCCGTGCCTCGATGTGCTGCACACTCTCTAGATTCACCAAACAGTCGCACAGACACACTGGAGCATGGCTTGTCAGCAACCCTTCTTCAATCCGGTAAAAATCTAATTTGACAGTATTTACATGTCTTTTTTTAGCCCCCATTATGTTTGAGTTTCAGGAGTCATTTTGGTGATTATTTTTGGTGTAATGTCCACAATATGTCCACAAATTTTCCTCTAGCACATCCGATGCAACTAAAATGAGTTGTAATGGGTCTGTTAGTGATGAGTTTAGTGGACTAGAACAGGACTGAAAAACATTGAATAGGTCTGTCGATATTTCCTGTCATTTTCATATCCACCTTTGACACCTAAAACCTTAAGTGATTGATATAATTAATGAAAGAAGGTAAGGAGAAAGGAAACTAACCGTTGAGATTGTTATTGGTTACACAATGCTTGGCCATTGTTAGTGTAACGGATGTGAAATGGCTCGCAAGTTAGCTGTGTTCGAGCAAAACAGCGTTTCAATCGGTGACGTCACTTGCTCTTGAGACCTTGAAGTAGTAGTTCCCCTTGTTCTGCAGGGGCCACGGCTTTTGTGGAGCGATGGGTAACAATGCTTCGAGGGTGACTGTTGTTGATGTGTGCAGAGGGTCCCTGGTTCGCCCCTGGGTATGGGCGAGGGAACGGTCTAATGTTATACTGTTACATTAACGTTTAACGTTTTCAACTAAGTCTATTGCAAAGTCCCTCGCCTTATCAGGCAGACGACCTAACTACAAGCTGGTGAACGACATTAGCTACCCAGCCTGGTCAAGTGTTGTTTTTTGTTTCATGTCCTAGAGATTGCCATTCACTGGCTGTATCCAGGGAGCTCTGCATGAGGGGAAGACCATCACTGTGACAGGGAGAGTCCTGCCAGGGTCCCAGAGGTAGACCTACCTGTAGTACATCTCTTTTTCACTGTAGGACAGCCATGTCGTTTTTAGCTCAGTCTTGTCACTATCAGCACAGAAGGGATCATGTTAAACCTAATCACTTTAAAATATGCCCCCCTTTTTTCTCTCTGTAGGTTTTATGTGAATTTGCAATGTGGCTCAAGAGGAAATCCCGACATAGCCCTCCACTTCAACCCCCGATATGATGAATCCAAAGACGTTGTGGTCTGCAACACCATGCAGCACTCTAAGTGGGGCTCAGAGGAGCGGGAATACCCAGCATCCATGACTCGAGGGGCCAACTTTACCCTCATGTTCCTGGTCAACAGAGATTCATATTCAGTCAGGAGACTTTTATCACTTATACTTAGGCTACACGTTTTTTTTTACTGTGGACTCATTGAATTGCATTGTATCTCTGTTCGAGAGCAAAAAAGATTCAAACCCTTATTCATTATTTTTCCTCTATGTGCCATTGATTTTCTTGTCTCTCCTAAATCATGTCTTATCCCAGCTGATTGTGAATGGTGCTCACTTCATGGAGTACCTGCACCGGCTGTCGTTCTCCAGAGTGGACACCATCACCGTGGATGGGGGAGTGGAGATCCAATCCATTGCCTTCTCCAACCCTGCAGTGACAGTGAGTATCTGAAAGGTCCTCCGTTTTGGAGAATATTGTACATCTTTGCATTCCAAAGGATCAGTCTTGAACAAGGATAGATTTGCTGATCTTTGTCAGTTGTTTGGAATGCTACCAGTCTGCAAAACAAGTTGCACCTTGCAATGGTCATGGTCGGAGTGTATAATGATTGTAAGGATGTTTTGGACATATTTTTAGTGTCCAAAAAACGTATTTCCCTCAGTTCCTACTTTAATCAATTAAATAAATCGTTTTCAGACTTACATGTGCTGACCAAGTGTTTGTCCATATCCTACACAGAGAAATGAAATGTGTTTCCTTTTCTCCAGTCACCTCCTCCCCAACCAGGATATGCTGTCCATCCACACAGTGTGAGTATTCTCCAGACAGATTGATCAACAGGATTCTTAGTTATACAAGTGTTAACGAGTTTTAGTATTTGGATTTACATAAGGCCTGCAGTTGTATGGAAACACTTGTAATTAGTAATAAGCACATTACTACATATGTGTCCTCACAAAACAGTAGCATAGGCCATAACCCAAGAGAGACGTTTTGTTTACAGGGTCAACGGAACCGAACTAAATCTCATCAAAGTAAATCATGTCCCAAAACTCCTCCTCAATGGTGTAATACCACACAGGTAGATTATAGCATTCTGGGTTGGAGTCTAATTTGGTGTATTTAGCCTTTTTCCTTGTGGTGTGTGTTTTCATAAGATGACTGGATTTCATTAGATTCAGTCAATTTTAACTTTGATGGTTGATCATGCTTTCCTTGTATTCATGGTTTCCTTGTTTAATTTGATATTTGTTTGACAACTGTTTGTTTTGTAGGCTTTCTCTGCTGCGTTTTGCACCACAGGATTTTTTCAGGTGCATTGCATTCAAATGAATCAACTTTTTTGAGTTCAAAATGTGTAGAGTAGAGGCCAACATCAGGAACTTTATTGGAGTCGTATCATTGATCTATCTAAAGGAATAAAGCTGAAATGAAAATGAAGCTCTGACAAGATTAAATAGTTTAGAGAATGTACTGAAAGGTGCTATTCTTCCGATGGTAATGTACAAGGTTTATTTTACAGACACCCCCTCCATACACCCCCCAGCCGTCCTTCGTAAGTACCCCTTCTTTAACCTACAGACTCAGTGCAGACTGAACAATTACATTAAATGATTTAGTATCGAAACCGATTGTTAGGGTGATATGGTGATGTTATGGACCCTGTGTTCTCAGGTTGTGCCATATAAAAATATAATGGTAGGTGGACTTTACCCAGGCAGAAACATCATCGTCCAGGGTGTGGTCAACCACAACGCTGATAGGTAAGTAACGACTACTGATTTTAAACACATCTGGCATTATTAATTTGTTTGTCACCTGCTATGGGTCGGAATTGGTACTATGAATCGTGTACCTGCACATTACAGACAATCCAGATAGATGGTAAGTCCTTTTTAGATTAGTCTCACCCTCCAAATGATTTGCATAATTTTTCTTTCACGATTGTGTAACACTCACCACCAGCAAAGTTCTCCCTCTCTAGAAACAGTACATTAAAGAGCTATACAGTACTAAGTCATTCCTTCAGCATATCAATGGCCGACATGCGTAAGGGTGATACTCTTTGTAGGCTTGCCTTTGCACACCCTTTCCTGTATCTACCACAGAGCGTTCATTTATTTGGTCATCTAACATATTCCTGGCCAAGCCGTATAACCATGATCATGGTCTTTATGGTTCCAGGTTCTGTGTTAACCTGCGTTTCAACTCGGGGGTGGCGTTCCACTTCAACCCCAGGTTTGATGAGAACACTGTTGTGCGTAATAGTCTCCTGAAGGAACAGTGGGGTCCAGAGGAGAGGAAAGGGGGCATGCCCTTCTACAGAGGCCAGCCTTTTACGGTATAAACTCCATTATACCTGATTGTAGACTGTATTATGGAAGCTAGCTATATTTTCATTTTTGTTTTGTTTTTGTGCATTGACAAGAATTTGAGCGGAAATTATTTCTGAATGTGTTTTAGCTGCAATGCAACCTACCGTGTGCTTTTCCTTGAATGAACTCAGCACTCATGTCGGGCTCTCTGTTTCAGGTGGCCATTACGTGTGACACCAAGTGCTACAGGGTGATGGTGAATGGAGTCCAGATGTTCAGCTACAACCACCGCCACTTCCTGCTCCAGCAGATAGATATCCTGGAGGTGGAAGGGGACGTGAGCCTATCCTCTGTGGTGTTCTAAGTAATGACTCTGTCCTCTGTTATGGTTTGAGTTACATACACTGGGGTCAAAGGTCAACAGGCGTAGGATCTGATCAGGACATTATAAAGACCGATGGGTGAGAAACCATCTCTTCTGGGTGTGGATGTTTTGCTATGTGGCTGATGGCGAATGTTGATATCATGTTGGGCAAGATGTTTTCATCAATAATTGTATCTCTTTCATAAACTATTTAATTTAGAGTAGACTATGTAAAATATTGTCTTCTATTTATCAAATTCCACATACTTACTGTATGTCTGTTCTCTCTGTACCGACAATGTTTCCACATCAAATAAACTTCAATATTGGAACAAAGATGTTGTCATAATTCTACATCACCGCTAGGGGGCAGAGAGGTTCTGATAAAATTACTAACTTTGTCCTGCTTCAGATTGTCGTGGGAGGGTTCAGATTTTTTATTAAAAACTAAATTCTAAGGATTTTGACAAAGTAAATACTGATGACATTAATGGAGCTGTGAATCTTTATAATTACATGAAGTGTATAAAAATGACTGGGAGTTCCAGGTGGTTGGAAATGGGCTAGTAGGCCGAGCGACAGACGTATGCCCTAGTCGGCTGGCCCTCGCTACATATTCGTCGCCAGACCAACTGGCTCCAGGTCATCTACAAGTCTATGCTAGGTAAAGCATCGCCTTATCTCAGTTCACTGGTCACGATGGCAACACCCACCCTTGGCACGCGCTCCAGCAGGTGTATCTCACTGATCATCCCTAAAGCCAAAACCTCATTTGGCCGCCTTTCCTTCCAGTTCTCTGCTGCCTGTGACTGGAACGGATTGCAAAAAACGCTGAAGTTGGAGACTTTTATTTCCCTCACCAAACATCTGCTATCTGAGCAGCTAACCGATCACTGCAGCTGTACATAGTCCATCGGTATTTAGCCCACCCAATTTACCTACCTCATCCCCATACTGTTTTTATTTTGTATACTTTTCTGCTCTTTTGCAAAACAGTATCTCTACCTGCACATGTTCATCTGGTCATTTATCACTCCAGTGTTCATCTGCTAAATTGTAATTATTCACTCCTATGACCTATTTATTGCCTACCTCATGCCTTTTGCACACAATGTATATATATTTGTTTTTTCTACTATGTTATTGACTTGTTTATTGTTTGCTCCATGTGTAACTCTGTGTTGTTGTCTGATCAGAACTTTTCTCAACTAGCCTACCTGGTTAAATAAAGTTGAAATGAAATACATTTGAACACTGTGAAGCATTTATTTGGGCTGCAATTTCTGAAGCTGGTAACTCTAATGAAAATATCCTCTGCAGCAGAGGTAACTCTGGGTCTCCCATTCCTGTGGCGGTCCTCATAGTGTCATCATAGTGCTTGATGGTTTTTGTGACTGCACTTGAAGAAACTTTCAAAGTTCTTGAAATGTTCCGTATTGACTGACCTTCATGGCTCAAAGTAATGATGGACTGTCATTTCTCTTTGCCTATTTGGTATTTTACCACATAGGGCTGTCTTCTGCCTTATCCCTACCTTATCACAACACAACTGATTGGCTACACAAATTAACTTTTAAGAAGGCACACCTGTTAATTGAAATGCATTCCAGATGACTACCTCATGAAGCTGGTTGAGAGAATGCCAAGAGTGTGCAAAGATGTCATCAAGGCAGAGGGTGGCTATTTGAACAATCTCAAATATATTTTGATTTGTTTAACACTTTTTTGTTTACTACATGATTCCATATGTGTTATTTCATAGTTTTGATGTTGTCACTATTATTCTACAATGTTGACAATAGTAAAAAATAAAGACAAATCCTGGAATGAGTAGGTGTTCTAAATCTTTTGACCGGTAGTATATATATTTTTCTCTCACAAAGTACATTTTAGCCATCCTTTTCATCTGTAGGCCTCCGGGCAGCCCTACATCCTTACTGCCACCAGTCATTTTTCACTGCTCTATTTAAGAGGTAGCTCAGTGGTTGCGTAGGGGTGCTTTCAATCTATGGTGTGCATTCGTGCATGTATAAATACATTCTTTCATGGGGGTGCTAGGCCTATTCTTTACAGGGCTTCAGCACTGCCTTGCCCCTCCCTGGAGCTGCCCATGACTGCTTGGTTGTACCAAAGTTATTTAGACCAGTGCTGCACAAGTTGGCCTTTCTTTCACTAAAACAGATGCCTATGCAACATTCTTTAGATTAGTGAAATGAGTTCATTTTGCAGCATGTGATTTGATATGCTTTCTGAGGAGACCAAAATGGCATCTTATTCACAAAGAGCCCCTTCACACAGGGTCAAAGCATGGTAACATTACATGTCAACAAATTTGGATGACAAAGTATGTCAAATCAAAGTTTAGGGCGGATGCAGCGAAATGCTTATGTTACTGGCTCCTAACAATGCAGTAAAATGTCAATCAAGTACACAAATAATACAAATAAATAAAGGAATTTAGAACTAATCTAATTAACAACCCAAATAGCACTGTAACAGAATTGAATTTACACGATATTAAGAATGGTATGTACAGCAGAAGATACAGTGAGCTCCAAAAGTAATGGGACAGTGACAATTTTTGTTGTTGTTTTGGCTCTGTACTCCAGCACTTTGGATTTTAAATGATACAATGACTATGAGGTCAAAGTGTAGTCTGACAACTTTAATTTGAGAGTATTTTCCTCTATAGCGGGCGAACTGTTTAGAAATTACAACACTTTTTGTACATTGTCCCCAATTTTAGGGGACGAGAAGTATTGGGACAAATTCACTTATATGTGTATTAAAGTAGTAAAAAATTCAGTGTTTGGTCCTAACACACAATGATTACATCAAGCTTGTGACTCTACAAACTTGTTTGGTTGCGTTTGCTGTTTGTTTTGCTTGTGTTTCAGATTATTTTGTTCCCAATAGAAATTAATGATAAATAATGTATTGTGTCATTTTGGAGTCACTTTTATTGTAAATAAGAATATAATATGTTTCTAAACACTTTACATTATCATACCCCCAAGACATGCTAACCTCTCACCATTACAATAACAGTGGAGGTTAGCATTTTTGCAGCAGTAGGATATTTGTGTGTCTGTAACGTTCTCACTCATCATTATAGAATGGCAGCAAAAAAAGCTCTATTTCCATGTTGCTTATGAGTGCATTTCACACTTCTTTTGGATTATAATTGGATTTTAAGGCTTGTATGAATGTCCTACTTAATATAATGTTTGTCTCATCATCGTAAATCAGTTGCATTGTATTTTTTTTAAATGGCTCTTTGGCTAGCTTTTGCCATAGCCAATTCCAATGAGCGTTAGCATTCTAGCTAACAACTGCTGCCTCCAAAATAGTTTATTTGCAAGGATCACAACCAAATATAATCTTACGCTTCGATCACACTGACAGCGTCATTGTCATTGTGCAAAATAGTACGCAGCATCATCTGGAAATGTCTGCAACAAAAGTTCAACATTCACCTTCTGCTACCATTTCTGTCAAGAGGTCTATGCATACAGTTTGATGCATACATTATGCACCACACAGAACGCACTGTAACTGCCTGTGCAACGCAATGCTGCGAGTCAAATGCAGCCGTTTCATTGGAAATGAATGTACTTCTGGTGTACCAAAATGCAATGACGCTGTCGGTGTGATTGGAGCGTTAGAGACTGTTCAGCAAGAATCAAAACACTTGTTAGCATATGAGAACCCCAAAAACGTATTTTGTTTAGAAATAATAAAAACGTAAATCTAGGCTATGTTGAATGGGCGCAGATTGCGATGGCTTTCTTACTGCCGCCAAGAGTCACGCATATCTCTGCCTGATGTCAGTGTGTCGTGTACTGGAAAAGGGTCAATAGTTTGCACCTCTGTCACTCGGTCGCGTCATGTGGTTATTATGAATGTTCTCAACCTGCCTTCTATCGGTGGCACCATAGTGATGCCCTAAAGAGGTGATAAACCCAGTCATTCTAGATTGAGGATACTGTTTAGTCTAAATTAAACTATAGTGCCTGGAAATACGCTGACGTTGCTCAAGTAGTCAAATATACAAGGACTGCATAGCGAACATAACAAATACAACTGTTTATATGGATTCTCATGACAATTTAAATTGGCATAAGCTGCAGTGTATGGGGATTGACGCTGTTGACTGCGTCTCCTCTTGTGGTTTTGAGCTCTTCGAACACACCGACAGCATTGGCTGCAGAAGCAGTTGCAGTGTGTTCGGTGTAGTGCATACGTTGACGTATGCGTCAAACTGTATGCGTGGACGTCTTGACAGAAATGGCAGTAGAAGGTGAATGTTGAACTTTTGTTGCAGACATATCCAGATGATGCTGCGTACTATTTTGCGCAATGTCGGTGTGTTCGAGTGGCCTACTTTCAGTACGTTTTTAATGTTCTGGGATGTTCAATTGAACGGTAACGGTGCTGTACTGAACTACCAGTTGAAAACCAGGGAGGTTCGGGAACGCTGTCAGCATGGTCACTTCCCTTTAAATGCATCACTCATTGTTTCAAGCCACACCCACCAAACGGGAGCAGATGCACCTCAAAGTCTGTTCAAGAACGAACAAGAACGTTTTGGGGAAACGTCTTGTTCAGTACAAACCGTTCTGCAAAGAAGCAAACGATCAAGCGAACTGAACACACTTCTGATTTTATAGACTAGTAACATGGTAAACGTAAATCCGGAACTCTCAAATGGGTATGTTATGTTCGGTGTGGTTACATAAGATTGATAGAAGGTTACTTACTAGCAACCCAAAAGTTACGTGTTTGAATTTCATCACGGGCAACTTTAGCATTTTAGCTAACTACTTACGACAAAGCAAATCTCGCTTTGGCTTTGATAAATGCAACATGTAAAGTGTTTTATGAGCTGAAATAAAATATCCCATACATTTTCCATATGTACAAAAACAATTATTTCTCTTAAATTTTGTTTACACACTTTAGTAAGAATTTCTCCTTTGTCAAGATAATCCATCCACCTAACAGGTGTTGCGTATCAAGATGATTAAACAGCATTATTATTACACAGCTGCACTTTGTGCTGGAGACAATAAAAGGCCACTTTAAAATGTTCAGTTTTGTCACACAACACCATTCCACAGATGTCTCAAGTTTTGAGGGAGTGTGCAATTGGCATGCTGACTACAGGCGTGTCCAACAGAGCTGTTGCCAGAAAATTGTATGTTCATTTCTTTACCATAAGCCACCTCCAAAGTCATTTTAGAGAATTTGGCAGTACATTACAAGCACATGTACCCACACCAGCCCAGGACTTCCACATCCAACTTCTTTACATGCGGGATCGTCTGAGACCAGCCACCCGGACAGCTGCCCTTTTGCAGGGAAAAACTCATTCTGAGTGGGTTGGCCTGGTTCCCAAGTAGGTGGGCCTTTGGCCTCCCATGCCCACCCATGCCCAGTCATGTGAAATCCATAGATTAGGGCCTAATGAATTCATTTCAATTGACTGTAACTCAGTAAAATCATTGAAAATGTTGCATTTATATTTTGGTTCTGTATAGTAAAACAATAATTGTTCTTATGCAATGGATAGACTGTGTCCTTAGGTTGTCATAATAAATACTATGTACACATTTTAGTGTTCCCTTTATTTTTTTGAGCAGTGTATATTACGTAACATTAGATACAGAACTTCTGACTTTATCATTGGCTATTAAGGAACTCCCCTTTTCTCATGCATTCAGCCAACCCCCCCCCTCCCCCTCACAGCCAGTAGGCTACTCTATTCATACTGTAGGAACGAAAGGCTCATCTGTAGGTGAATGAGGGAAATATATTTTCTTAGGAACAATCTGCTAAGAGATCATTCATAGGTTTAAAGGCAAGCCCATCATCCTTTCTTAAATATTAACATTGAATTATTTCCTGGGAGAAAAGAGGCAAGGAGGGACGGGACAAAAAGGTTACACAACAGCGTAGAATACCAGCACATATGGCCACAAGAAGAGACTAGAGGTCGATTAATTAGGGCCGAGTTCAAGTTTTCATAACAATTGGAAATCGGTATTTTTGGGAGCCGATTTGCCGATTTTGAAAAACATTTTTACACCTTTATTTAACGAGGCAAGTAAGTTAAGAACACATTCTTATTTTCAATGACGGCCTAGGAACGGTGGGTTAATTGCCTCGTTCAGGGGCAGAACGACAGATTTTCACATTGTCAGCTCAAGGGATACAATCTTGCAACCTTACAGTTAACTTGTCCAACGCAATAACGACCTGCCTCTCTCTTGTTGCACTCCACAAGGAGACTGCCTGTTACGCGAATGCAGTAAGCCAAGGTAAGTTGCTAGCTAGCATTAAACTTATCTTATAAAAAACATTCACAATCACTAGTTAACTACACATGGTTGATGTTATATTATATAGCTTGTCCTGCGTTGCATATAATCTGACTGAGCATACAAGCATACAAGTATCTAAGTATCTGACTGAGCGGTGGTAGGCAGAAGCAGGCACGTAAACATTCATTCAAACAGCACTTTTGTGTGTTTTGCCAGCAGCTCTTCGTTGTGCGTCAAGCATTGCACTGTTTATGACTTCAAGCCTATCAACTCCCGAGATGAGGCTGGTGTAAGCGAAGTGAAATGGCAAGCTCGTTAGCGCGCGCTAATAGCTTTTCAAACATCACTCGCTCTGAGCCTTCTAGTAGTTGTTCCCCTTGCTCTGCATGGCTAACGCTGCTTCGATGGTGGCTGTTGTCGTTGTGTTGCTAGTTCGATCCCAGGCAATACTGGCAATACTAAAGTGCCTATAAGAACATCTAATAGTCAAAGGTTAATGAAATACAAATGGTATAGAGGGAAATAGCCCTATAATAACTACAACCTAAAACTTCTTACCTGCGAATATTGAAGACTCATGTTAAAAGGAACCACCAGCTTTCATATGTTCTCATGTTCTGAGCAAGGAACTGAAACATTATCTTTCTTACATAGCACATATTGCACTTTTACTTTCTTCTCCAACACTTTGTTTTTGCATTATTTAAACCAAATTGAACATGTTTCATTATTTACTTGAGGCTAAGTTTCCGGCCTTTACATTTTTTTTTTTATCATCACTAGGAGCTGGCGGATGGAGGACAGCTGTTCGTGGGTTCTTCAAGTCCTCCTTGTTCTTGAAATCTGAATGCTTTTTGCTGACTATTTTACCTTTTTACCTTTACACATAGGGCTGTGACGGTCATAGAATTTTGGATGACTGTTATTGGTCAGCCAAATGACGGCGGTTGTCGTTCTAATTTTTTGAATAGCAAAACATTTATTTGTATTTTTTTTAAAGCACATTTTGTACACTCCTCCGCTCCTGACTGCATGTGCTGCTTAGCAGGGAGAATGGCGCTGCCTAGGCAACCAAATACTTATTTTATACAACACCTTGCTTGTTTCAGCAAGGAGCAACCAAATTTCATCACGTTTTAAAGAGTCCGTGCTACCGCAGAAACGGACTCAATGCCCGGCCGCCCCGTCTTCAGTCAGCTGTTTGTTTATTCTATATTTTTCTTTTTCAATGGTATTTATTCATAATCGTGAGTTACATATATGGCTTAAATATACAGCTTTCCACTTTGTTGCCCATGTCACTGCCAGTCAATTTAAAATCATGACATATTAAACCCTTACTAGTAATTAGAAAATCCTTATATTTTCAATTAAATATTTAATTTAATGATCCACCACTATTGTCCCCAAGTAGAACCCTCTTTGTCCCCAGTCCTCCCACGGTGTGCTGGGGTAATGGCAGATCCCAGGGGAAAAAATGCAGAACAAACTATTTTGGTGGCTTCTGGTACATTCTAATGCCTTGATTCCATCTGAAATACACAGCTAAATTATTGAATTCTTGAACGACTGCCTCCTAGATTGGGGAAATGAGTTGTGGTATTGAGTAGAAACACCTGACTTTAAAATAGCAGAAAATGTAAGAATTCAGTGTGTTGTAAGTTGTTTTGGATATGGTCTAGGCCTGTATGTTCCAGGGCTGTGACGATACCAATATCACAATATTCTTCTCCATGGCAAAAATGAGAACAAGCATGCAACTCTCTGGTCCTTTAAAAACCTGCTATATGCAAAATATTGTGCTAAAGCTTGGAAAATAAGTAAATGTGACTCTGGATGACAACATAATGATTTTGTTTTCAACATTGGGGCTATTCTCATAAAGAAGTTAAATCCGCTTCTTGTTTTGTTTCCTTGCCATGATACTATCGTGAAACTGGTATTGTCCTGACCCTAATATGTTCAGGACTATTTTCTAAGTAAGATAACCTTTTGTTTTACATTTTCTGCTAGTTTTACTGCAAGATATGAATTGCCACGATGTTGGTTCTTCAAATTATGTATTTTATTGGCTCTGACTGTGGACCTTAATTTGGATGAACTATCCCTTTAACAGTTTGGCCTGTCAATCACTGTGGGTGGAATTGTCAGGGGAGGGAGCAGGTTGCTTGTGAGTCACAGAGTTGGTCGGGGGTCAGACCTGTCAATCAATCACTGCGGGTGGACTTTGAGGGAAGGCAGTAGATTTGTCAGAAAAACTAGTGTAGTCTACTCTTTGAATTTATTGTGGCAAAAACCTAAGACAAAAGGTTGTGTTCTGTAAAGTAAACATGGATTCCTTGTTGAGAAACAACATTTTCAGGGGGATGACCCACAGATTGTGCACCCCCATTTTATATGAAGTCAGGGGCCCATTATAGACCTACAGGTATGCTTGAAGAATGAAGCAGGTTAAACATGTGCTTGGCTACACAGAAAGCATCAGCAGTATTTTGGACCAAAATGAGGCTCTCTCTCTGCTACCTATTGTTCCTGCAGTGAGGATTCAACATCATAATTAAATGTTTTCATAATGTATCTGCAGATCATCGGCAAAAAGCAGTAGTAGCCTACCACTATGTAAATTAGGGAGCCAAATGAACAGCTCTCTCTCCTACTCGACATTCACCTAAAAGATCCGTTCAAAAATGGCTTTAGCGGACACTGGCAAGTGTCGACATGGACTTCAAATCTTAGGAAAATAAAAGCAAGATTTGGTTTACTTGTCCCGATGCGATACCATGGACATTTAACTATGTTGTATAAATAGCAAAGGGATATAGGATATTGACTTTATTCAGTCAGTTCGACACCTTTTTATAAACTAGTCTCCTGTTAAACACTTGCTGTTCGGTCGTCAATCAAAGCACAGTAAATAGCCTTTGCGCCCTGACTCCTTGGCTGGCTATATGAAACACGCTAAATAAATTACATTAATTTGCGCTAAACATTAATTAAGTGGATTTCAACTAATTGTTACCACTTACATGGGACTTGTAAATTCACTCACAGGGGACGATGAAGCGCCATGCTCTCCCTGCTCCGTGAAAATACATTTTGACTGCAGCCAACCACAGCAAACATAAATAACATGGATACCGAGAGGCAGGACAGACAGCAGACCAGCAGTTACCCTGTCATCGCTCACTTTGTGACTGACAGGCGTCTGTTCTGTCAATAGATTACTAGAAGATGTACGGTGTATCGTTCGTTCTAGCGGGAGAAGGCTATACAGACTTTTCTGACGAGGGAATTGAACTTTTGAAATTAAAAGAATCCTAGATAATTTATGAAGTGGAAAAGTAGGCGCTTAGAGAACACTGAATGTGTGACTTCATTTTTAAGCAGTGCTCTCTCTGCTTTAGTGGTGCTCCGCACTGTCCATGGTGTAGTTGTTCAGGGATGCCAGCCTTGTCACTGGAGCCTGACTGACCATTCTCTCTGTGGGATGGCTTTGATCCTCATCCTCAGCTATCAGTGGTTTCTCTCCTCTAGGTTAAGAGGGCAGTGTGGACATCGATTTAAAGGTCTTCTTCTTTTTGACCTCTAACCTTTCCTTCCTCCTTTCCTCCTCTTCTCCCTTCCCTCCATCCCTCAGCAACCGAAGGACTGCATGCGTCTGGACGAGACCATGCTGGTGAAGCAGCTGTTGCCAGAAATCTGTCACTTCATCCACACCTACCGAGAGGGCCACCAGCATAGACAACCCACCCAACTCACGCTCTGACCATACTAAAACAAAGACATAACAAAAGGTCAGAACGTGACAGGTGGGTAGTGTATGGGGCTTTGGTGACAAAACAGATGGCACTGTGATAGACTGCATCCAATTTGTTGAGTAGAGTGTTGGAGGCTATTTTGTAAATGACATCGGCGAAGACAAGGATCGGTAGGATAGTCAGTTTTACGAGGGTATGTTTGGCAGCATGAATGAAGGATGCTTTGTTGTGATATAGGAAGCAGATTCTAGATTTAATTTTGGATTGGAGATGCCTAATGTGAGTCTGGAAGCAGAGGTTATCAGGCAGCTATCAGTTGAAAAGCATGCACTTAGTTTTCCTTGCATTTAAGAGCAGTTGGAGGCCACCGAAGGAGAGTTGTATGGCATTGAAGCTCGTCTGTAGGTTAGTTAACACAGTGTCCAAATAAGGGCCAGAAGTATACAGAATGGTGTCGTCTGCGTAGAGGTGGATCAGGGAATCACCAGCAGCAAAATATATCATTGTTGTATACAGAGAAGAGAGTCGGCCCGAGAATTTAACGCTATGGCACCCCCATAGTGACTGCCAGAGGTCCAGACAACAGGCTCTACGATTTGTCAGACTGAACTCTATCTGAGAAGTAGTTGGTGAACTAGGCATGGCAGTCATTTGAGAAACCAAGGCTGTTGAGTCTGCCCATGACCAGCTCGGAAACCAGATTGCATAGCGGAGAAGGTATGGTGAGATTCGAAATGGTCGGTGATCTGTTTGTTGACTTGGCTTTTGAAGACCTTAGAAAGGCAGGGTAGGATAGATATAGGTCTGTAGCAGTTTGGGTCTAGAGTGTCTGCCCCTTTGAAGAGGGGTATGACCGCGGCAGCTTTCCAATCTTTTGGTATCTCAGACGATACGAAAGAGAGGTTGAAAAGGCTAGTCATAGGGGTTGTAACCATTTCGGCAGATCATTTTAGAAAGAGAGGGTCCAGATTGTCTAGCCCGGCTAATTTGTAGGGGTCCAGATTTTGCAGCTCTTTCACAACATCAGCTATTTGAATTTGAGTGAATGAGCAATGGGGAGGCGTGGGCGAGTTGCTGTGAGAGGTGCAGGGCTGTTGACCGGTGTAGGGGTAACCAGGTGGAAAGCATGGCCAGCTGTTGAAAAATGCTTATTTAAATGTTCAAGTATCGTGGATTTATCGGTGGTGACAGTGTTTCCTAGCCTCAGTGCAGTGGACAGCTGGTGCTCTTATTCTCCATGGACTTTACAGTGTCCCAGAACTTTTTTGAGTTTGTGCTACAGGATGCAAATTTCTGTTTGAAAAAGCTAGCCTTTGCTTTCCTAACTGCCTGTGTATATTGGTTCCTAACTTCCCTGAAATGTTGCATATCAAGGGGGCTATTCGATGCTAATGCAGTACGCCACAGGATGTTTTTGTGCTGGCCAAGGGCAGTCAGGTCTGGAGTAAACCAAGGGCTATATCTGTTCCTGGTTCTACATTTTTATGTTGCAGTTCAGATGCGGGAGGGCTTCAGCGACACAGCTTATATTGCAGCTGTACATAACCCATCTGTAAACAGCCCATTATCTACCTACCTCATTCCAATACTGTATTTATTTATTTATCTTGCTCCTTTGCACCTCAGTATCTCTACTTGCACATCTACCATTCCAGTGTTTAATTGCTATATTGTAATTACTTCGCCACCATGGCCTATTTATTGCCTTCACTCCCTTATCTTACCTCATTTGCACTCACTGTATATAGACTTTTTGTTTCCTTTGTTCTACTGTATTATTGACTGTTTTGTTTATTCCATGTGTAACTCTGTGTTGTTGTATGTGTCGAATTGCTATGCTTTATCTTGGCCAGGTCGCAGTTGCAAATGAGAACTTGTTCTCAACTAGCCTACCTGGTTAAATAAAGGTGAAATAAAATGAAACATAAATATAACCTAGAGGATTTAGGGAGAAGAGGATAGAGGGATGAAGTGAAGGAGAGAGACTGTTATTGAGAAAATAAGGTAGTTCAAGAGACAGTGTTCAACAGGAATCTGTGTGGCCTCACCTGGTGTCCACACCACACTAAGTGGCTGCAGAGTACTTTATGCTGCAAAACATAAACGGACACATGAGGACAAACAATATAGCGTAGTTATATATATATTATTAAGTGTCTCACTATTCTCCATGGTTGGTCCTCTTGCCTATTCTTTGAAGGTGGAAGGAGCCACAGTAATACACCTGAGCCTGCTTACTGCACAACACAATCCATCAATCAGATTGATACATGAGTGTGTAGGTGTGGGTTATAGAGTGTGTCATTGTTTTGTTTTTGTACAGACATCACAGCACCCTCACCTGAGAAGTAGAAATCAAAGGGAGAGAAACGGAATTGAATAACTGCAGTTGACATAGCGAAGTAAATGGAAGAATACTCTTATTGCAATGTGAATGGCTCTTAAAAGAGCCTTTGGTTGTGCATAGTGTAGTCTATGGTGTTGCCAGGGAACAGAACCTTCTTTGAAGAAGTAGGAGGTGAAGATCTCCTGTACACAGATTGCCTCTTGCTGCATTGTTGGACCCCATCCTTGAAACATCCTGCAGAGCAGCAGACTTCTCTGGCACATGGTGGCGAGCTGCAGATCCCCTCCTCGTTCTCGTCTCCATCCTCGAAGTTATGCCGGACACAGGTAGCCTTCACACACCTGAATTCCTCCAGGAGGCAGTCCCAGATGGCCCTGGTCACCCAACCTTGCAGTGCCCTACACGTTAACTGTAGGCAATCGTTTTGAAGGAATCTCCAGTTACAAGGTATCTAGGAATATGGAAGATAATGTAATTATTTTACTTTTACATCACCAGGAGCTGAAGTAGTGGGGGTACAGCCTCGTTCCTATCACTCCCATGCTTAATGGTTGGTCCAACCTTTCTTTCCACTTGCATTATAGAGTCCTTGGAGAAGCGGTATCTCCTTAAACTCATCATTATCATAAAACTAACAGGATTCAACCTGTCTCTAATTAATCTCTGACGAACTCTGTCGTTTAGATCTCTCCACAGTAGATATGTTGCCATTTGATCAGTTAAACCACCTCAAGTGGCAGTTCAGAATTCCATCTAAATGAATAATTTTTTAAAAATGTAATTGAGCAACAGGCTTAAAATGTATCTAGGTTTAAAGTGAAAACTAAAGGATTTAATTTAACTAAGATTATTTTAAAACTAGGTTTACAATTTGGTGTGGCAAGATGAATAGATAAACCTTGATTTAACACAGTGTGGCAGATGGCAGGGAGTGGTTATTGAGGGGAGTGGTTATTGAGGGGAGTGGTTATTGAGGGGAGTGGTTATTGAGGGGAGTGGTTATTGAGGGGAGTGGTTATTGAGGGGAGATATCTTGCAGCGCGCTGGCTCCACCCAGAGATTTACATAGACTTCCTGCCCCAACGAGGCGAGGCTGTGGATCATTAAGCCAGGGAGTGCTTGGAGATTAAGGAGGAAGCAGCCTGCATAAAGTGGCAGAGAATGGAGAGAAAAATGTGGGTTATGAAGAGCGAGTTATGAAGAGAGAACAATATCTGTGAGATTGCCTGTTGTGACCTGGACTGTCAGATTACCCCCTTTGTGTACTGGATTGGCTGAGGACCTGAGTTTTAGGGTTACCAATGAAGAATGGAACGAACAACGAGAACAGGTTCTGGACTGAAGTAATTGGTGAATTCCCCCTTCTTCCCTCCTGTACAAAAATCCCTAATAAACTCCCAATTTGCATTCTAGTTGTGCTACTGGTGCATGTTTTGTTATTGAACTTGGTGACGTGGAAACCCCACACCCTTGAGCCTGCTACACAAGTTTATGAGTTAATCCATGTTGGTGCAACCCACCTTAGATTGTTACAGGTTACAAAATGCTTGATGTAGTCATTGTGAATGTAAAAGTTTTGCAATGTTCCTAGCCTTATCAGGCAGACTTACTAGCTGGTGAATGATATTAGCTACCCAGCGTGGTCAAATGTTATTTGCTTCATGTCCTAGAGCGTGCCATTCACAGGCTGTATCCAGGGAGCTCTGCATGAGGGGAAGACCATCACTGTGACAGGGAGAATCCTACCAGGGTCCCAGAGGTAGACCTACCTAGTAGTACATCTCTTTTTCACTGTAGGACAGCCATGTCGACTTTAGCTCAGTCTTGTCACTCACTATCAGCACAGAAGGGATCTTGTTAAACCTAATCACTTTAAAATATGGCCCCCTTTTTTCTCTCTGTAGGTTTCATTGCGAATAGGCTGTAGGCTCAAAAGAAGTACCTGACGTAGCCCTCAACTTCAACCCCCAATCTGATGATTCCAGACAACATGTGGCCTGCAACACCATGCTGCGCTCGAAGTGGGGCCCAGAGGAGCGTAAATATTAAATACCCATGAGGAACGATTTACCCTCCTGTTCCTGGTCAACCGAGATACATATTCGGTCAGACTTATCACATACTTAGGCTACACATTTTTGTTTTACTGTCAACTTATTGAATTGTATCAATATTCTAGAGCAAAAAAGATTCAAACCATTATTTTTTTCTCTCCATGTGCCATTGATTTCTTGTCTCTCCTAAATCCGGTCTTATCCCAGGTGATTGTGAATGGTGCCCACTTCATGGAGTACCTGCACCGGATGTCAATCACCCAAGTGGACACCATCTTCGTGTATGGGGATGTGGAGATCGAATCCATTGCCTTCTCCAACTCTGCAGTGAGTATCTGACAGGTCCTCCGTTTGGGAGAGTACTGTACATCTTTGCAGTATTCTAGAGAAACTATTATGCATATTTTTTTATCATAAAGTTAATTTCCGAAAATCTCGAATAAGCTAGCTAACATTAGTCAGCTAGCTTTGTGTTGTGACATGCGTATGAAATTGTAATTCTGGTTTAATGTCTTAGGGACTCCTGAAACAACCAGAAAACCAGGCACTGTGATAATGTGACAGTGGATGTAAAGAATCTAGGTAGCTAAAGCATTTACTGCAAATTGAATGTACAATTTTGGAAGCTTACCTTGCTGATATTTGCCATGCAATACAGATATATGAAGTAACGTAGTTATGTTCTTGCTTATTGTGCAGTGGAGGATGAAAATACCTGTATGGCTGTGTAGCTAGTTATTTAGCTGATCTGTGTATGGACCCAAACAATTGGTATACATATTAGTTCAGAACCTAACTATAAACCTCAGCTGTCATAGCAAGTTGTCATTCAGACGGTTTTGAAGTTGATATTTTAATGAAGCCTGTGGATTGAGTAGAATATAACTTTGTGCCAAGGATGCAAGTTGTATACACGTAGTTATTACCATGCATGAGATCAATCCCCACACTGTAGCCTGTACATTTAATATATTCACCGATCATGTATTCTACCTTGGTAAATAAAGGTGCAGTTCAGGTATGAGTGTCTGAGATTATTTCAGTCATATCCAATACCAGGAGTATCAAATTCCAGTCTTTGAATGATGCTGTGTCTGCATGCATGTATTACAATTATACACTTCAACAGTGTTTACCAATCTTGGTCCTGGGACATCAATGGTTATACATTAATGAATAGACTAGAAAAAGGATTTAACTAGTTAAAGGCTGATTTACAATTCATATATGACTTAAACAGAACACTATACTTCCTATGCATCATGTAAATACTCTAAAACCAGTTAATTGCAATATCTAATGCCCTTCATCTGCATTGATCTGATTAACACAGGATAGGTTCATTATTTCAACCAGTAGAGAATGTGAAACGTTTTGAAAGAAGTAAATTATCCAAGTGTTATAAATGCATGCATTTATAACTGTAGTATTATAAATACAAGTAATCTGTACTTCAATGCACATCTCTTGTGCATTTATAAAAACAGAGGAAGAAAGGAGGTGAGAGGTGTAAGAATATAGGAGCAGGGAAGGCAGCATATTGAATTGAATCCCAGTGCTACCCAAATATTCTCCTTTCGTCACAATTACATAATAGCGTCTAGTCTGCCCGAAGTTTCTTAAAAGCAGGTGAGCTGGCTGATGGGATCCTCTCACATAAACATATCTGCATACAGATGGAGAGAGAGCATGTTTAAGCCTTGTGTTTTTATTCTAACATTGTTAGTCATAATCACGAGGTGAAATGCTAAACTGACCTTGGATCATTAACTCTGAAATACAGAAAGAGATGCTGTAGTCCCAATGTAAGGCATCTCTTAATAATTGTTCCTGTTGACCTGACCAAGTGATCTTTCACTTCTGATCATGCTGATGCCCTCTGTAGCCAGTTCAGTTGCGGAAGGGGTTCACCAACACAGCTGATATAACCTTGAGGATTTAGGAAGAAGAGGAGAGAGGGATGGAGAGATTTATTATAAAATAAGGTAGTTAGAGACCGTGTTCAACATGAATCTGTGTGTGGCCTCACCTGATGTCCGCACCACGCTGGCTGCAGAGTACTTTATGTTGAAAAACAAACGGACACACGAGGACAAACAATATAGCATAGTTATAGAAATTTAGTGTTTTACTATTCTCCATGGTTGGCCCTCTTGCCTATTCTTTAAAGGTGGAAGGAGTCACAATATTACACACGAGCCTGTTACTGCATAACACAATCAGATTGATAAATGTGTGTGGGTTATAGGGTGTCTCATTGTTTTGCTTTTTGTACAGACATCACCCTCACCTGAGAAGAATAAATCAAAGGGAGAGAAACTGGGAACTGAATAACTGCAGTTGACATAGCTAAGTAAATGGAAGAATACTCTTATTGCAATGTGAATGGCTCTTAAAAGAGCCTTTGGTTGTGCATAGTGTAGTCTATGGTGTTGCCAGGGAACAGAACCTTCTTTGAAGAAGTAGGAGGTGAAGATCTCCTGTACACAGATTGCCTCTTGCTGCGTTGTTGGACCTCATCCTTGAAACATCCTGCAGAGCAGCAGACTTCTCTGGCAGACGGCGGCAAGCTGCAGATCCCCTCCTCGTTCTCGTGTCCATCCTCGAAGTTATGCAGGACACAGGTAGCCTTCACACACCTGAATTCCTCCAGGAGGCAGTCCCAGATGGCCCTGGTCACCCAACCTTGCAGTGCCCTACACGTTAACGTAGGCAATCGTTTTGAAGGAATCTCCAGTTACAAGGTATCTAGGAATATGGAAGATAATTATGACTTTTACATCACCAGGTCATTGTGGATTACTAAAGCATAAAAACATTGGATTGACAGATGCATGGGTACACATATTGACAATAACAGGATCATATCAAGGATAGCATCACAAATGAATACATAAATACCACTCAAAGCTTGATGATGAGTTGATCATTTGAGTCAGCTGTGCAGTGCTAAGACAACAACCTTCACCCCTTTGAGTCGCCAGGACCAGGACTGAGAACCACTGCTCTTCATGGGAACCTCTTCATATGTAGATAGAGCGCTGTGAAAGCCTTTAACTGAGGAAAGAACCTCACAAGAAACAGACTTCATTATAGTCAAATTACACCGCACTGAATATTATGTTACTATTATCACCGTCCTCACTTCTAGGGTAAGGTACTACACAAAAGTACTGCCCTATCCAGAATACAGTCGTGGCCAAAGGTTTTGAGAATGACACATTAATTTTCACAAAATCTGCTGTCTCAGTTTGTATGATGGCAATTTGCATATACTCCAGAATGTTATGAAGAGTGATCAGATGAATTGTAATTAATTGCTAAGTCCCTCTTGGCCATGCAAATGAACTGAATCCCCCCCAAACTTTTCCACTGCATTTCAGCCCTGCCACAAAAGGACCAGCTGACATGTCAGTGATTCTTTCGTTAACACAGGTGTGAGTGTTGACGAGGACATGGCTGGAGATCCCGCTCTCATGCTGTTTGAGTTCAAATAACAGACTGGAAGCATCAAAAGGAGGGTGGTGCTTGGAATCCTTGTTCTTCCTCGGTCAGTCATGGTTACCTGCAAGGAAACACGTGCCGTCATCATTGCTTTGCACAAAAAGGGCTTCACAGGCAAGGATATTGCTGCCAGTAAGATTGCACCTAAATCAAGCATTTATCGGATCATCAAGAACTTCAAGGAGAGCGGTTCAATTGTTGTGAAGAAGGCTTCAGGGCACCCAAGAAAGTCCTACAAGCGCCAGGACCGTCTCCTAAAGTTGATTCAGCTGCGGGATCGGGGCACCACCAGTACAGAGCTTGCTCAGGAATGGCAGCAGGCAGGTGTGAGTGCATCTGCACGCACAGTGAGGCAAAGACTTTTGGAGGATGGCCTGGTGTCAAGAAGGGCAGCAAAGAAGCCACTTCTCTCCAGGAAAAACATCGGGGACAGACTGATATTCTGCAAAAGGTACAGGGATTGGACTGCTGAGGACTGGGGTAAAGTCATTTTCTCTGATGAATACCAACTTTAAACATCTGATCTCTGAGCAGCTAACCGATCGCTGCAGCTGTACATAGTCCATCGGTAAATAGCCCACCCAATTTACCTACCTCATCCCCATACTGTTTTTATTTATTTACTTTTCTGCTCTTTTGCACACCAGTATCTCTACCTGCACATGACCATCTGATCATTTATCACTCTAGTTGTCACGGCTTTCTTCATGTGAAGGAGAGTCGGACCAAAATGTGGCGTGGCTATTGAGATTCATGTTTAATAAAACAAAGGAAACACGAATACTACAAAAGAAACGAAAACCAAAACAGCCTATACTGGTGCAAAGTAACACAGAGACAGAAACAAGGACAATCACCCACGACACACTCAAAGAATATGGCTGCCTAAATATGGTTCCCAATCAGAGACAACGATAAACACCTGCCTCCGATTGAGAACCACTTCAGACAGCCATAGACTTTGCGAGCAAACACCACTAAGCCACAATCCCAATACCTATGAAAAAACCCCAAGACAAAACACACCACATTCCAAAACCCATGTCACACCCTGGCCTGACCAAATAAATAAAGAAAACACAAAATACTAAGACCAGGGTGTGACACCAGTGTTCATCTGCTAAATTGTTTTTAAAATATCTGTGTTATTGACTTGTTTATTGTTTGCTCCATGTGTAAATCTGTGTTGCTGTCTGTTCACACTGCTATGCTTTATCTTGGCCAGGTCGCAGTTGTAAATGAGAACTTGTTCTCAACTAGCCTACCTGGTTAAATAAATGTGAAATAAAATACATTTGAACACTGTGAAGCTTTTATTTGGGCTGCAATTTCTGAAGCTGGTAACTAATGAAAATATCCTCTGCAGCAGAGGTAACTCTGGGTCTCCCATTCCTGTGGCGGTCCTCATAAGAACTAGTTTCATCATAGCGCTTGATGGTTTTTGTGACTGCACTTGAAGAAACTTTCAAAGTTCTTGAAATGTTCCGTATTGACTGACCTTCATGGCTCAAAGTAATGATGGACTGTCATTTCTCTTTGCTTATTTGGTATTTTACCACATAGGGCTGTCTTCTGCCTTATCCCTACCTTATCACAACACAACTGATTGGCTACACAAATTAACTTTTAAGAAAGCACGCCTGTTAATTGAAATGCATTCCAGGTGTCTACCTCATGAAGCTGGTTGAGAGAATGCCAAGGGTGTGCAAAGCTGTCATCAAGGCAAAGGGTGGCTATTTGAACAATCTCAAATATAAAATATATTTTGATTTGTTTAACACTTCTTTGTTTACTACATGATTCCATATGTGTTATTTCGTAGTTTTGATGTTTTCACTATTATTCTACAATGTTTAAAATAGTAAAAATAAAGACAAATCATGGAATGAGTAGGTGTTCTAAATCTTTTGACCGGTAGTATATATATATACATATATACTGCTCAAAAAAATAAAGGGAACACTAAAATAACACATCCTAGATCTGAATGAATGAAATATTCTTATTAAATATTTTTTTCTTTACATAGTTGAATGTGCTGACAACAAAATCAAACAAAAATGATCAATGGAAATCAAATTGATCAACCCATGGAGGTCTGGATTTGGAGTCACACTCCAAATTAAAGTGGAAAACCACACTACAGGCTGATCCAACTTTGATGTAATGTCCTTAAAACAAGTCAAAATGAGGCTCAGTAGTGTGTGTGGCCTCCACGTGCCTGTATGACCTCCCTACAACGCCTTGGGCATGCTCCTAATGAGGTGGTGGATGGTCTCCTGTGGGATCTTCTCCAAGACCTGGACTAAAGCATCCGCCAACTCCTGGACAGTCTGTGGTGCAACGTGGCGTTGGTGGATGGAGCAAGACATGATGTCCCAGATGTGCTCAATTGGATTCAGGTCTGGGGAACTGGCGGACCAGTCCATAGCATCAATGCCTTCCTCTTGCAGGAACTGCTGACACACTCCACTTGAGGTCTAGTATTGTTTTGCATTAGGAGGAACCCAGGGCCAACCGCACCAGCATATGGTCTCACAAGGGGTCTGAGGATCTCATCTCGGTACCTAATGGCAGTCAGGCAACCTCTGGCGAGCACATAATTCTGACCGTTTGAGCAGACATGTGCACATTTGTGGCCTGCTGGAGGTCATTTTGCAGGGCTCTGGCTCAGGGCTCCTCCTTGCACAAAGGCGGAGGTAGCGGCCCTGCTGCTGGGTTGTTGCCCTCCTACGGCCTCCTCCACGTCTCCTGATGTACTGGCCTGTCTTCTGGTAGCGCCTCCATGCTCTGGACACTACGCTGACAGACACAGCAAACCTTCTTGCCCCAGCTCGCATTGATGTGCCATCCTGGATGAGCTGCACTATCTGAGCCACTTGTGTGGGTTGTAGACTCTGTCTCATGCTACCACAAGAGTGAAAGCACCCGCCAGCATTCAAAAGTGACCAAAACATAAGCCAGGAAGCATAGGAACTGAGAAGTGGTCTGTGGTCACCACCTGCAGAACCACTCCTTTATTGGGAGTGTCTTGCTAATTGCCTATAATTTCCACCTGTTGTCTATTCCATTTGCACAACAGCATGTGAAATTTATTGTCAATCAGTGTTGCTTCCTATAAGTGGACAGTTTGATTTCACAGAAGTGTGATTGACTTGGAGTTACATTGTGTTGTTTTAGTGTTCCCTTTACTTTTTTTAGCAGTGTATTTTTCTCTCACAAAGTACCTTGTAGCCATCCTTTTCATCTGTAGGCCTCTGGGCAGCCCTACTTCCTTACTGCCACCAGTCATTTTTCACTGCTCTATTTAAGAGGTAGCTCAGTGGTTGCGTAGGGGTGCTTTCAATCTATGGTGTGCATTCGTGCATGTATAAATTCATTCTTTCATGGGGGTGCTAGGCCTATTCTTTACAGGGCTTCAGCACTGCCTTGCCCCTCCCTGGAGCTGCCCATGACTGCCTGGTTGTACAAAAGTTATTTAGACCAGTGCTGCACAAGTTGGCCTTTCTTTCACTAAAACAGATGCCTATGCAACATTCTTTAGATTAGTGAAATGAGTTCATTTTGCAGCATGTGATTTGACATGCTTTCTGATAAGACCAAAATGGCATCTTATTCACAAAGAGCCCCTTCACACAGGGTCAAAGCATGGTAACATTACATGTCAACATATTTGGATGACAAAGTATGTCAAATCAAAGTTTATTGGTCGCATACACAGTTTAGTAGATGTTAAGGCGGATGCAGCGAAATGCTTATGTTACTGGCTCCTAACAATGCAGTAGCATGTCAATCAAGTACACAAATAATACAAATAAGGAAAGAAATTTAGAACAAATCTAATTAACAACCCAAATAGCACTGTAACAGAATTGAATTCACACAATATTAAGAATGGTATGTAGGGCAGTAGATACAGTGAGCTCCAAAAGTAATGGGACAGTGACAATTTTTGTTGTTGTTTTGGCACAGTTCTCCAGCACTTTGGATTTTAAATGATACAATGACTATGAGGTCAAAGTGCAGTCTGTCAACTTTAATTTGAGGGTATTTTCCTCTATAGCGGGTGAACTGTTTAGAAATTACAACACTTTTTGTACATTGTCCCCAATGTTAGGGGACTAAAAGTATTGGGACAAATTCACTTATGTGTATTAAAGTAGTAAAAAAATCAGTATTTGGTCCCATATTCCTAGCTCGCAATGATTACATCAAGCTTGTGACTACAAACTTGTTTGGTTGCGTTTGCTGTTTGTTTTGCTTGTGTTTCAGATGATTTTGTTCCCAATAGAAATTAATGATAAATAATGTATTGTGTCATTTTGGAGTCACTTTTATTGTAAATAAGATTAGAATATGTTTCTAAACACTTTACATTCATGTGGATGCTACCATGGTTACGGATAGTCCTGAATGAATCGTGAATAATGATGAGTGAGAAAGTTACAGACGCAAGAATATCATACCCCCAAGACATGCTAACCTCTAACCATTACAATGACAGGGGAGGTTAGCATTTCTGGGGATATGATAATTGTGTGTCTGTAACTTCCTCACTCATCATTATAGAACGGCAGCAAAAAAAGCTCTATTTCCATGTTGCTTATGAGTGCATTTCACACTTCTTTTGGATTATAATTTGATTTTAAGGCTCGTATGAATGTCCTGCTTAATATAATGTTTGTTTCCATCATCACAAATCAATTGCATTTTACTTTTAAAAAATGGCTCTTTGGCTAGCTTTTGCCATAGCCAATTTCAATGAACGTTAGCATTCTAGCTAACAACTGCTGCCTCCAAAATAGTTTATTTGCAAAGATCACAACCAAATATAATCTTATGCTTCGATCACACCAACAGCATCATTGTGCAAAATAGTACGCTGCATCATCTGGATATGTCTGCAACAAAAGTTAAACATTCACCTTCTGCTAACATTTCTGTCAAGAGGTCTATGCATACAGTTTGATGCATACAATATGCACCACACCGAACGCACTGCAACTGCCTGTGCAACGCAATGCTGCGAGTCAAATGCAACTGTTTCATTGGAAATGAATGTACTTCTGGTGTACCAAAATGCAATGATGCTGTCGGTGTGATTGGAGCGTTAGAGACAGTTCAGCAAGAATATAAATATAATTGTAAGTGTATGAGAACCCCAAAAACGTATTTTGTTTAGAAATAATAAAAATGTACATCTAGGCTATGTTGAATGGGCGCAGATTGCAATGGCTTTCTTACTGCTGCAAGAGTCACGCATATCTCTGCCTGATGTCAGTGTGTCGTGTACTGGAAAAAGGTCAATAGTTTGCACCTCTGTCACTCGGTCGTGTCATGTGGTTATTATGAATGTTCTCAACCTGCCTTCTATCGGTGGCACCATAGTGATGCCCTAAAGAGGTGATAAACCCAGTCATTCTGGATTGAGGATACTGTTTAGTCTAAATTAAACTATAGTGCCTGGAAATACGCTGACGTTGCTCAAGTAGTCAAATATACAAGGACTGCATAGCGAACATAACAAATACAACTGTTTATATGGATTCTCATGACAATTTAAATTGGCATAAGCTGCAGTGTATGGGAATTGACGCTGTTAACTGCGTCTCCTCTTGTGGTTTTGAGCTCTTCGAACACACTGACAGCTCATTGCATTTTGGTACACTGGTATGAAACGCTGCAGAAGCAGTTGCAGTGCGTTCGGTGTGGTGCATACGTTGACGTATGCGTCAAACTGTATGTGTGGACGTCTTGACAGAAATGGCAGCAGAAGGTGAATGTTTAACTTTTGTTGCATACATATCCAGATGATGTTGCGTACTATTTTGCGCAATTCGTGTTCGTGTTCGAGTGGCCTACTTCCAGTACGTTTTTAATGTTCTGGAATGTTCAATTGAACGGTAACGGTGCTGTACTGAACTACCAGTTGAAAACCAGCGAGGTTCGGGAACGCTGTCAGCATGGTCACCTCCCTTTAAAAGCATCACCCATTGTTTCAAGCCACATCCACCAAACGGGAGCAGATGCACCTCAAAGTCTGTTCAAGAACGTACAATAACTTTTTGGGGAAACGTCTTGTTCAGTACAAACCGTTCTGCAACGTAGCAAACGATCAGGCGAACTGAACACACTTCTGATTTTATAGACTAGTAACATGGTAAACGTAAATCCGGGACACTCAAATGGGTATGTTAATTATGTTCGTTGTGGTTATATAAGATTGATAGAAGGTTACTTACTTGCAACCCAAAAGTTACGTGTTTGAATTTCATCACTGACAACTTTAGCATTTTAGCTAACTACTTACTACAAAGCAAATCTAGCTTTGGCTTTGATAAATGCAACATGTAAAGTGTTGGTCCCTGTTTTATGAGCTGAAATAAAATGTCCCATACATTTTCCATACCCCATACATTTTCCATATGTACAAAAACAAGTATTTCTCTTAAATTTTGTGCACACATTTCAGTGAGAATTTCTCCTTTGTCAAGATAATCCATCCACCTAACAGGTGTTGCATATAAAGATTATTAAACAGCATTATTATTACACAGCTGCACTTTGTGCTGGAGACAATAAAAGGCCACTTTAAAATGTAAAGTTTTGTCACACAACACAATTCCACAGATGTCTCAAGTTTTGAGGGAGGGCAATTGGCATGCTGACTACAGGCGTGTCCAACAGAGCTGTTGCCAGAAAATTGTATGTTTATTTCTTTACCATAAGCCACCTCCAAAGTCATTTTAGAGAATTTGGCAGTACATTACAAGCACATGTACCCACACCAGCCCAGGACTTCCACATCCAACTTCTTTACATGAGACCAGCCACCCGGACAGCTGATGAAACTGAGGAGTATTTATGTCTGTAATAAAGCCCTTTTGCAGGGAAAAACTCATTCTGAGTGGGTAGGCCTGGCTCCCAAGTAGGTGGGCCTTTGGCCTCCCAGGCCCACCCATGGCTACGCTTCTCTGCCCAGTCATGTGAAATCCATAGATTAGGGCATAATGAATTCATTTCAATTGACTGATTTACTTATAGGAACTGGAACTCAGTAAAATCATTGAAATTGTTGTACGTTGCATTTATATTTTTGTTCTGTATAGGTAAACAATAATTGTTCTTATGCAATGGATAGACTGTGTCATAAGGTTGTCATAAGAAACACTATGTATATTATGTAACACTAGATACAGAACATCCGACTTTACCAATTGGGGCGGCACGTAGTCAAGTGGTTAGCCTCTTAAGGATTCGCCCTTTTTCCCCCTAAAATTACATACCCAAATCTAACTGCCTGTAGCTCAGGCCCTGAAGCAAGGATATGCATATTCTTGGTACCATTTGAAAGGAAATACTTTGAAGTTTGTGGAAATATGAAAGAATGGTAGGATAAAATAAGACAATAGATCTGGTAAAAGATAATACAAAGAAATAACCAACTGTTCTTTTGTATTTTTTTTGTACCATCATCTTTAAAATGCAAGAGAAAGGCCATAATGTATTATTCCAGCCAGGTGTAATTTAGATTTTGGCCACTAGATGGCAGTGTATGTGCAAAGTTTTAGACTGATCCAATGATCCATTTAATTTATGTTCAAAATTTTGTATCAAGACTGCCCAAATGTGCCTAATTTGTTTATTAATAACTTTTCATGTTCAGCATTGTGCATGCTCCTCAAACAATAGCTGTAATAGCTACTGTAAATTGGACAGTGCAGTTAGCTTAAATTCTTGTTAATCTTTCTCCCAATATCAGATATGTCTATGTCCTGGGAAATGTTCTTGTTACTTACAACCTCATGCTAATCGCATTAGCCTACGTTAGCTCAACCGTTCCATGGACGTTAACTGACTTGCCTAGATAAATATAGGTCAAACATTATAAAAAGAATAATCATTAGCTATTAAGGAACTCCCTCCCCTTTTCTCACGCATTCAGCCCCCCACTCCTCACTCCACAGACACATTCATAAATAGCAGCCAGTAGGCTACTCTATTCATACTGTAGGAACGAAAGGCTCATCTGTAGGTGAATGAGGGAAATATATTTTCTAAGGAACAATCTGCTAAAAGATCATTCATAGGTTTAAAGTCAAGCCCATCATCCTTTCTTAAATATTAACAATGAATTATTTCCTGGGAGAAAAGAGGCAGGGAGGGACATAACAGGAAAAAAAGGTTACACAACAGCGTAGAATACCAGCACAAATTACGGACTGGAGTATTATATTGTACATATTGATGATGTACACAGATCGAATGGCTATCCGGTGTACTGTTACCATGCATTTTCTTATAATGTAACTGCAAAATGTTTATGGTTCTGTTTCTTCCGTATCTAAAATCACAAGGCAGTGTGACATCATCGGTTTGTTATCTAAAGCCTGTCATTGATGAAAACACACGGCATTGGTCCAATCCCCCGTTTTTACATTCATACTCGTCGCCGCAAAGATTCTTGCAACGCACGCGCAGTAATGTTAGCTGTTTCTCAAAGCAGCATCAGTGCCTGCTTCATTTCATTGAGAAGGAGGATTCAAACTTCCGGTACTGTCATGGCGACATGGTGGTGTGTCTGCTAAAATAAAGAAAAATAACCCCATCAACATCGGATTTTGAGCATTAACTGGTTGCAAATAGCAGAGGAATCATTATTTATACGGATAATTCAGGTGGCCCATCGCGGCTCGCACCCGGCCGGCCATGGCGGCGCATAAACCCGTGGAATGGGTTCAGGCCGTAATTAGTAGATTCGACGAGCAGGTAAGAATAACACATCGTATCAGACATTGTGCCTCTGCCTTGTCCCTGTAACATCATGGAGGTCGTGGCTTTGGCGACGGGATCATTTGAAGAAAGCTGCACTGTCATGACTGGTGTGTTTTGTGCCGATCTAGCTCGTTCAACACACCGCTCCTGCAGAGCCGCATCATCATACACAGGACTCGGGAGCAAGTGACAGCGACAGAGGGCGAAATAGCACATGGCAAATTTGTCCCAAACATTTGAGATACCATTTCAAATTCATAAGGATAATACCACGAGGATGTACTCTCTATATAAACAAAGGAGTCGACAGAGTACGCATTTCGCTGTTGAAAAGGAAGAACTAGCTAGATGTAGACTTAAGCAGTGAGTTGTTAGCTTGGTTAGCAATACATTCAGCTTCTGCCAGTAACACTGTGCTAACTATAGATAGCAAGCTAGCCACTGCGAGCTTTGTTGATATCCAATTTGTCAACCTGAAGCTAGTGTCCAGTAATTCATGTGCAAATTCAATTTCCATTTACCTACATAGTAACCCATCTTGGACTACAAATCAAATTGTTTGTCTATACCACAAATAGTTTGTTTATAGCCTGTTGGCTATTACAGTAGCTGCTAGCTAGTCATATCCTGTGTTATTTTAGCTGCGTCCAGTTTGTTTAGCCAACAGTGTGTGTGTGGACTGTGGACTTTTCTATGCAGACTGACAAGCAGGTCTCATCCATTGCATTGGGAAACATTGGTGATGATGGGTATCGAAGCTTTTTCTGAATGAATTTATTGATCTACTTTGCTCCCCTCACAAAATCTCACCAATATCTTCATTTTTCTTCTCGTACATCATAGCTATCCTATATGATGCCGTATGGGCTATGGTTGTACAGTATTAGGCTTGTATGCAAAGCAGTGATTTCATTGTATCATCCTTGTTTAAATTGTAATGTAACGTGTTTACATTGTAATGTGTAGGCCGAGCAAGTCTGTGTAATTCTCATCAGTGACGTTTGTAGTATATTGCAGTATACACGGAGTGTACAAAACATTAGGAACACCTTCTCTTTCCATGACAGACTGACCAGGTGAAAGCTATGATTCCTTAATGATGTCACCTTCAATCAGTGTAGATGTGGAGGAGACGGGTTAAAGAAGGATTTTTATGCCTTGAGACGTGGATTGTGTATGTGCGCTATACAGAGGGTAAATGGGCAAGACATAATATTTAAGTGCCTTTGAACGAGGTATGGTAGTTGTGCTTGGAAGGCCAGGTGGCTGGGTGTGGCTCATTGCACTTTGATGAAGGTTTAATGGAGATCAGGCCTAATATGCTGTTAAGCCTATTGATACCACTTTGTAATCATTAAAGAGGATTTTGTATGTTGGATTCTGGTTGGATTGAGACGGCTTTCTGTCAGAATCAGTTTTGAGATTAGCAGCTCAACCCTCGACTGTGACGTTATGCTGTATCACATTTCCTTTTGAGCTTGACTCGTTGAGGCCAGAGCAGAGCATTGGGGCAGCAGGTAGCCTAGCGGTTAGAGCGTTGGAGTAGTTACCCGAAAGGTTGCAAGATCTAATCCTCGAGCTGACCATGTAAAAATCTGTCATTCTGCCCCTGAGCAAGGCAGTTAACCCACTGTTCCTAGGCCGTTGTTGAAAATAAGAATTTGTTCTTAACTGACTTGCCTAGTTAAATAAAAGTAAAGCAAATACAATTGGATGTTATTACCATATAAATAATCCAACCCTCACTTTTGTAAATCCAATGTTAGTTAGGCTTCTTTCCTCGTGCGAAATTCAAGAATAATGTAGTGTGTGAAGGGGATTCCAGTCAAAGCAGATTCTTTCCCCCTGATGTGTAAACAAGTTATTTGTCAAATGTTATTAGTCGCATACACATATTCAGCAGATGTTATTGCAGGTGTAGCGAAATGCTTGTGTTGCTAGCTCCAAAATGATGCACTACAATGTATTATCTAATAATACTGTCTTATTCTAGGGCTTGCATGTATTGTGCTTGAGCTTGTAACACCAAAGTTCCTAAGGAAAGAGCATGAAGTCTTTCTGACCTTTTCATTGGAAATCTGATGTTGATCCCTGATGCTGCTTTACAAGCCCTGACCTGGAAAGAGAAGCTCAGCCAAGTGAAGAGCCATGTCTTTTTTTTAGATGGCATCTTCGATGGAAGCTCATAAATATCTCCTAATGGTGTTTCTGTGCTCGCCTAAATAGTGTTTCTATGTTGGCAGCACTCAGGAAAAACGTCTTAAACCGCGTTTGTGTATCTTCTGGCGTTATGTCGACTAGGGAAGTGTACTCTGCCTCTCCTCCCCTCTTTGTGTTCTGTGCCCGGTTGGCTGGTGCCAAAGCACTCATTAGGAAAGGGATTGACCTTAGAGGAATTTGACTGTGCCAGTGAAACAAAGTGTCCCTGTGTCTGTTGGCCTGGCCTGAATATAGATGTCAACAAGCCATACTCTGTGTTCGCAGGGAAGATGCTTAAGTCTCGGGACTCTCATTTCATACACATGTCTTTGAGCCAGGAGAGGAGCAGCCCCTCTCGGGTCTGTTATGGTGACCTCTGGCCTTTGCTGGAGGACATGGTATTAGGTCCTGCTATAGGTGAGGAATCTCCTCTGGACCTGTCGGATGGTTGGGATTGGTGTGTCCACATCAATCTCCATACCTTTATATGTTTAGCATACTTATAAGAAGTCTTAGTACAAAACTGTGTCAAGTTTGACTTCCTTTGCACTTTGCAGACTAAGTGTTTGTTTTCATTAGTAGTCTTACTTGTGAATTGTGTGTGTTTGTATGTGGGTGCGCGCGTGTTTGTATGTGGGTGCGCGCGTGTTTGTATGTGGGTGCGTGCGCGTGTTTGTATGTGGGTGCGTGCGCGTGTTTGTATGTGGGTGAGCAGCAGACTGCCGCAGGTGTGCAGCTGTGGCCCAAATGGGAGCGGCGCAGCGCCAAAGGCCTCTTTGTTCCTACGGAGCGGAGCATGGCCCGTAGCGGGTGTCTGTGAGCTCAGCTCATCCACCCCCTGTGTGTGTGGTACGATATACTCTGGGAGGGGCCACCCAGCCACTTTCCAGGCTTCCCCAGTACTCTACACTCCTCCCTATCCCTTTAGCCTCTTCTACTCAAGGTTATTATAGCTTTGTGTTTTTATATATTTTTTTTACATTTATTTTTTTATAGATTTTAAGTTTAATTTACTTGTGTACAAATATATATTTTTATTTCGTTTTTATATTATGTAGGTGTAGTTTTAGTGTTTTGGACAGAAAGCATGCATGGGAGGCTAGGAGCTTAGTTTTTTGTGTATTTGTGATGTCTCTTCTAGAGGTCGACCGATTATGATTTTTCAATACCGATACCGATTATTCAAGGACCAAAAAAGCCGATACCAATTAATTGGCCGATTTTATAAAAATAAAACAAATAATTGTAATAATGACAATTACAACAATACTGAATGAACACTTATTTTAACTTAATATAATACATCAATAAAATCAATTTAGCCTCAAGTAAATAATGAAACATGTTCAATTTGGTTTAAATAATGCAAAAACAAAGTGTTGAAGAAAGTAAAAGTGCAATATGTACTATGTAAGAAAGCTAATGTTTCAGTTCCTTGCTCAGAACATGAGAACATATGAAAGCTGGTGGTTCCTTTTAACATGAGTCTTCAATATTTGCAGGTAAGAAGTTTTAGGTTGTAGTTATTATAGGACCATTTCCCTCTATACCATTTGTATTTCATTAACCTTTGACTATTAGATGTTCTTATAGGCACTTTAGTATTGCCAGTGTAACAGTATAGCTTCCGTCCCTCTCCTCGCTCCTCCCTGGGCTCGAACCAGCAACACAACGACAACAGCCACCATCGAAGCAGCGTTAGCCATGCAGAGCAAGGGGAACAACTACTAGAAGGCTCAGAGCGAGTGACGTTTGAAACGATATTAGCTCGCGCTAACTAGCTAGCCATTTCACTTCGCTTACACCAGCCTCATCTCGGGAGTTGATAGGCTTGAAGTCATAAACAGCGCAATGCTTGACGCACAACGAAGAGCTGCTGGCAAAACGCACAAAAGTGCTGTTTGAATGAATGTTTACGTGCCTGCTTCTGCCTACCACCGCTCAGTCAGATACTTAGATACTTGTATGCTTGTATGCTCAGTCAGATTATATGCAACGCAGGACAAGCTAGATAATATCTAGTAATATCATCAACCATGTGTAGTTAACTAGTGATTGTGAATGTTTTTTTATAAGATAAGTTTAATGCTAGCTAGCAACTTACCTTGGCTTACTGCATTCGCGTAACAGGCAGTCTCCTTGTGGAGTGCAACGAGAGAGGCAGGTCGTTATTGCGTTGGACAAGTTAACTGTAAGGTTGCAAGATTGGATCCCCTGAGCTGACAAGGTGAAAATCTGTCGTTCTGCCCCTGAACGAGGCAGTTAACCCACCGTTCCTAGGCCGTCATTGAAAATAAGAATGTGTTCTTAACTGACTTGCCTGGTTAAATGAAGGTATATCATTTTTTTAATTTTTTTTTTACCGATTTCCGATTGTTATAACTTGAAATCGGCCCTAATTAATCGGCCATTCCGTTTAATCAGCCGACCTCTAGTCTCTTCTTGTGGCCATATGTGCTGGTATTCTACGCTGTTGTGTAACCTTTTTTCTGATGTCCCTCATTGCCTCTTTTCTCCCAGGAAATAATTCAATGTTAATATTTTAAGAAAGGATGATGGGCTTGCGGGGGGGGGGATGGTGGTGGCTGAATGCATGAGAAAAGGAGAGTTCCTTAATAGCCAATGATAAAGTCGGACGTTCTGTATCTAGTGTTACGTAATATACATAGTATTTCTTATGACAACCTAAGGACACAGTCTATCCATTGCATAAGAACAATTATTGTTTTACTATACAGATCAAAAATATAAATGCAATAATTTCAATGATTTTACCGAGTTATAGTTCCTATAAGGAAATCAGTCAATTGAAATGAATTTATTATGAACCTAATCTATGTATTTCACATGACTGGGCAGAGAAGCGTAGCCATGGGTGGGCCTGGGAGGCCAAAGGCCCACCCACTTGGGAACCAGGCCTACCCACTCAGAATGAGTTTTTCCCTGCAAAAGGGCTTTATTACAGACATAAATACTCCTCAGTTTCATCAGCTGTCCGGGTGGCTGGTCTCAGACGATCCCGTATGTAAGGAAGCCGGATGTGGAAGTCGGGGACTATAAGTCTGACGTGTCAGGCCATAGTTTTAATTAGAATTATAACGTCAATCTCGAGACTTAGGTTTAAAAGGAATTGCGCCGATGGTGGCGCAAAAAAATATGATGGAAGGAAACTTTTGCCTATGTTTACACCAATCCAATGCTTTTTAACTCTTGTAGTACATAAGAAGAAAAATCAGTTATGCTACCTATACAATTTTTTCCCCCGTTAGCTCGTTCTATAGCGATGCACTAGTTAGGCCTATGCACTAGTTAGGCCTATGCACTAGTTAGGCCTATGCACTAGTTAGGCCTACTGTACAGTCCACCCCCCCAGACCTGGACAGACCTCCTTGAAAACATTGAGTACGTTTACATGTACACTGATTCATTCGATATTAAACTGATTGATAAATCCAACATATACACATAGAATGCACTGCCAATGCAATGCAATGCTGCAAGGCAAACGCAGTGTTTCATTGGGAATGAATGTGCTTCTGGTGTATACAATGACGCTGTTGGTGTGATCGATACGTATGCGCGGGTGAAGTGAGTTCGGAAAAACTGAAAGTATGCATCTTGGAAATAGTTTCCACATACAAACTTAATATGTCCGATCTTTGCAAAAATAACATGGTCGCTGTTGTAGAATGTTTATTTTGAGTGACGTTTTTTTAAATTTAAGTCCCATAAGGTAGCCTGGTTTCAGATGTTCAAGTGAACAGGATTATTAAGAAAAATGGTTATTTTTGCAAGGCATGTAAACGTTTTAAACAAACTATTAGATTAATCTATCTGCAATAATCGTATTGTTGTGTGCATGTAACCGCGCTCTCTGATGAACTTATTGACAGGAAATGGTATACACAACACTTGGCTATTCCTGTACTCCATGCTCTTGACATTGTGGTTAGGGTTATGTGTGTTGGACACAGTGAAGTTACCAACTTCGATGAATGCACCAACATCAAGGATTTACACACTGTATAAACCTAACCCCCCCCCCCCCCCCTGCAGCTTCCAGTTAAAGTGGGCCAACAGAACACTCACACCAAAGTCAGCACGGAGCACAACAAGGAATGTCTGATCAACATCTCCAAGTATAAGTTCTCACTGGTGATCAGTGGCCTCACAAACATACTGAAGAATGTGAACAACATGGTAAGTGTGTGTGCGTGCAAGCAACGGCAGTTGTAGCCTATAGAGACATGTACAGTGTTGCAGATGTCTCAACCATGTCTCCCTCTCCCCTCTCCCCTAGCGAATATTTGGGGAGGCTGCGGAAAAGAACCTGTATCTCTCTCAGCTCATCATCCTTGACACACTTGAGAAGTGCCTTGCTGGGGTGAGGAATATTAAGGCTATCTACATTTTATACCCTGTTTTATTTTTTCTCTTAAACCTTCCCCTTAATATATATATTTTTTTAAATGATGGATACATGTTGCTTTTATTTCTCAGACTCTCACTCTCCCTTCATCCTTCTTCCTGATTGGTTTCATTTTCTCATGCTGTCCTAAGACACTTTTTTTTAATCAGGAGATTTCCATTGGATATCAGCATAACACAATAGGATGTGGTGGGCTGTCTGTGGTTTAGATGTTTTGTTTCAGTTGGGACAGTGGCCTTTGCCCTGGATCTGGGCCCTTTCCCCTCCCCACACAAATGAACTGTGTGTTTGAGTACTGTCTCTCTCTCAGGCTCAGTGAACTCTGTTAGTAGCCAGTATTCCCCTGGTTCCTCTCCCTCCTCTCCTCAGTAAAGATGTGCTTACTGCCCACTTCTGAAGATTGCTTTTCCAGGTGCTTCCTCATCTTGACTTCACATTCGCAGCCTCCAAGTTTCCGGCCTCTTTTTAACATTTTTTTATTATCACTGGGAACTGGCGGATGGAGGACAGCTGTTAGTGGGTTCTTCAAGTCCTCCTTGTTCTTGAAATCTGAATGCTTTTTGCTGACTATTTTACCTTTGTAAATAGTTATTTACACATAGGGCTGTGACGGTCATGACTGTTATTGGTCAGCCAAATGACGGCGGTCGTCCTAATTTTTTGAATAGCAAAACATTTATTTGTATTTTTTTTAAAGCACATTTTGTACACTCCTCCGCTCCTGACTGCATGTGCTGCTTAGCAGGGAGAATGGCGCTGCCTAGGCAACCAAATACTTATTTTATACAACACCTTGCTTGTTTCAGCAAGGAGTAACCAAATTTCATCACGTTTTAAAGAGTCCGTGCTACCGCAGAAACGGACTCAATGCCCGGCCGCCCCGTCTCCAGTCAGCTGTTTGTTTATTCTATATTTTTATTTTTCAATGGTATTTATTCATAATCGTGAGTTACATATATGGCTTAAATATACAGCTTTCCACTTTGTTGCCCATGTCACTGCCAGTCAATTTAAAAGCATGACATATTAAACCCTTACTAGTAATTAGAAAATCCTTATATTTTCAATTAAATATTTAATTTAATGATCCACCACTATTGTCCCCAAGTAGAACCCTCTTTGTCCCCAGTCCTCTCACGGTGTGCTGGGGTAATGGCAGATCCCAGGGGGAAAAATACAGAACAAACTATTTTGGTGGCTTCTGGTACATTCTAATGCCTTGATTCCATCTGAAATACACAGCTAAATTATTGAATTCTTGAACGACTGCCTCCAAGATTGGGGAAATGAGTTGTGGTATTGAGTAGAAACACCTGACTTTAAAATAGCAGAAAATGTAAGAATTCAGTGTGTTGTAAGTTGTTTTGGATATGGTCTAGGCCTGTATGTTCCAGGGCTGTGACGAGACCAATATCACAATATTCTTCTCCATGGCAAAAATGAGAACAAGCATGCAACTCTCTGGTCCTTTAAAAACCTGCTGTATGCAAAATATTGTGCTAAAGCTTGGAAAATAAGTAAATGTGACTCTGGATGACAACATTGATTTTGTTTCCAACATTGGGGCTATTCTCCTAAAGAAGTTAAATCCGCTTCTTGTTTTGTTTCCTTGCCATGATACTATCGTGAAACTGGTATTGTCCTGACCCTAATATGTTCAGGACTATTTTCTAAGTAAGATAACCTTTTGTTTTACATTTTCTGCTAGTTTTACTGCAAGATATGAATTGCCACGATGTTTGTTCTTCAAATTATGTATTTTATTGGCTCTGACTGTGGACCTTAATTTGG
Source organism: Oncorhynchus masou masou (assembly GCF_036934945.1). Lineage (NCBI taxonomy): Eukaryota > Metazoa > Chordata > Actinopteri > Salmoniformes > Salmonidae > Oncorhynchus > Oncorhynchus masou. The sequence continues at coordinate 58,235,475 of NC_088223.1, forward strand.
GTGAACTATCCCTTTATCCCTTTGTCAGGGGAGGGAGCAGGTTGCTTGTGTGTCACAGCATTGGTAGGGGGTCAGACCTGTCAATCAATCACTGCGGGTAGACTTTGAGGGAAGGCAGTAGATTTGTCAGAAAAACTAGTGTAGTCTACTCTTTGAATTTATTGTGGCAAAAACCTAAGACAAAAGGTTGTGTTCTGTAAAGTAAACATGGATTCCTTGTTGAGAAACAACATTTTCAGGGGGATGACCCACAGATTGTGCACCCCCATTTTATATGAAGTCAGGGGCCCATTATAGACCTACAGGTATGCTTGAAGAATGAAGCAGGTTAAACATGTGCTTGGCTACACAGAAAGCATCAGCAGTATTTTGGACCAAAATTAGGCTTTTTCTCGGCTACATACTGTTCCTGCAGTGAGGATTCAACATCTTAATTAAATGTTTTCATAATTTATTTGCAGATAATCGCCAAAAAGTAGTAGTAGCCTACCACTATGTAAATTAGGGAACCAAATGAACATCTCTCTCTCCAACTCAGTTCCATTCACCTAAAAGATCCGTTCAAAAATGGCTGTCACTTGTGAACAACTCATCACTAGGCTACACTGACAAGTCACTTTCGCGCTCACTGGCAAGTGTCGACATGGACTTCAAATCTTAGGAAAATAAACTAGTCTGCTGTTAAACACTTGCTGTTCGGTCGTCAATCAAAGCACAGTAAATAGCCTTTGCGCCCTGACTCCTTGGCTGGCTATATGAAACACGCTAAATAAATTACATTAATTTGCGCTAAACATTAATTAAGTGGATTTCAACTAATTGTTACCACTTACATGGGACTTGTAAATTCACTCACAGGGGACAATGAAGCGCCATGCTCTCCCTGCTCCGTGAAAATACATTTTGACTGCAGCCAATCACAGCAAACATAAATAACACGGATACCGAGAGGCAGGACAGACAGCAGACTGACAAACCAGCAGTTACCCTGTCATCGCTCACTTTGTGACTGACCTGTTCTATCAATAGATTACTAGAAGATGTACTGTATATCGTTCATTCTAGTGGGAGAAGGCTATACAGACTTTTCTGACGAGGGAATTGAACCTTATAAATGAAATGAAGCCAAGTTTAATTTATGAAGTGGAAAAGTAGGCGCTTAGAGAACACTGAATGTGTGACTTCATTTTTAAGCAGTGCTCTCTCTGCTTTAGTGGTGCTCCGCACTGTCCATGGTGTAGTTGTTCAGGGATGCCAGCCTTGTCACTGGAGCCTGACTGACCATTCTCTCTGTGGGATGGCTTTGATCCTCATCCTCAGCTATCAGTGGTTTCTCTCCTCTGGGTCAAGAGGGCAGTGTGGACATCGATTTAAAGGTTTTCTTCTTTTTGACCTCTAACCTTTCCTTCCTCCTTTCCTCCTCTTCTCCCTTCCCTCCATCCCTCAGCAACCGAAGGACTGCATGCGTCTGGACGAGACCATGCTGGTGAAGCAGCTGTTGCCAGAAATCTGTCACTTCATCCACACCTACCGCGAGGGCCACCAGCACGCCGCCGAGCTCCGTAACTCCGCCTCCGGGGTCCTCTTCTCCCTCAGCTGCAACAACTTCAACGCTGTGTTCAGCCGCATCTCTACCAGGTGACATTAACCATAAACACATCACAACTCTCCTGTCAGCCCAACCTGCTCTAAGTAGGAACAGGCCAAGATGAAAGGCATCAGGCTGCACATAGAGAATGGGTTACTAAATGTACGTACGTTGCATTCGGAAAGTATTCAGACCCGTTGACTTTTCCCACATTTTGTTACGTTACAGCCTTATTCTAAAATTGATTAAATAGTTTTTTTCCCTTTATCAGTCACAATATCCCATCATGACAAAGCAAACACAGGTATAGAAGTATCACATTAACATAAGTATTCAGACCCTTTACTTAGTACTTTGTTGAAGAACCTTTGGCAGTGATTACAGCCTCACTTCTTACATATTACGCTATAAGCTTGGCACACCTGTATTTTGGGAGTTTCTGTCATTCTTCTCTGCAGACCCTCTCAAGCTCTGCCAGGTAGACTGGAGAGCGTTGCTGCGCAGCTATTTTCAGGTCTCTCCAGAGATGTTCGATCAGGTTCAAGTCCTGGCTTGACCACTCAAGGACATTCTGAGACTTGTTCCCGAAGCCACTTCTGTGTTGTCTTGGCTGTGTGCTTAGGGTCGATGTCCTGATGGAAGGCGAACCTTCGGTCCTGAGTGCTCTGGAGTAGATTTTCCTTTTTTTCCCTTTTTCTGAATTTTACCCCCCTTTTTCTCCCCAATTTCGTGGTATCCAATTGTTAGTAGTTACTATCTTGTCTCATCGCTACAACTCCCGTACGGGCTCGGGAGAGACGAAGGTCGAAAGCCATGCGTCCTCCGAAACACAACCCAACCAAGCCGCACTGCTTCTTAACACAGCGCGCATCCAACCCAGAAGCCAGCCACACCAATGTGCCGGAGGAAACACCGTGCACCTGGCAACCGTCCACTGCGCCCGGCCCGCTACAAGAGTCGCTGGTGTGCGGTGAGACAAGGACATCCCTACCGGCCAAACCCTCCCTAACTCGGACGACGCTAGGCCAATTGTGCGTCGCACCACGGACTTCTCAGTCGCGGCCGGTTGCGACAGATTCTGGGCGCGAACCCGGAGTCTCTGGTGGCACAGCTAGCGATGCAGTACAGCGCCCTTAACCACTGCGCCACCCGGGAGGCCCCTGGAGTCGGTTTTCATCAAGGATCTCTCTGTCTGTTCTTCTTTCCCTCAATCCTGACTCGTTTCTCAGTCCCTGCCGCTGAGAAACATCCCCACAGCATGATGCTGCCACCATGTTTCATTGTAGGCATGGTGCTAGGTTTCCTCCAGATGTGACACTTGGCATTCAGGCCGAAGAGTTTAATATTGGTTTCATCAAACCAGAGAATCTTGTTTCTCATGGTCTGAGAGTCCTTTAGATGTCTTTTGTAAAACTCCAAACAGGCTGTTGTGCCTTTTACTGAGGCTTCCGTCTGGTTTTGGTGCCCTTCCCCAGATCTGTGCCTCAACACAATCCTGTCTCGGAGCTCCACGGGCAATTCCTTCGACCTCATGGCTTGGGTTTTGCTCTGACATGCACTGTCAACTGTGGGACATTTTTATTTAGACAGGTGTGAGCCTTTCCGAATCTTGTCCAATCAATAACATTTTACCACAGGTGGACTCCAAGTTGTAGAAACATCAAGGATGATCAATGGAAGCGATGCACCTGAGCTCAATTTCGAGTCTCATAGCAAAGGGTCTTAATACTTATATATATATATATTTTAATATATTTGTTAAAATTTCTAAAAACCCTGTTTTTGCTTTGTCATTATGGGGTATTATGTGTAGATTGAGGAACATTTTTAATTGTATAAATGTTTGAATAAGGCTGTAACGTAACAAAATGTGGTAAAAGTCAAGGGGTCTGAATAGTTTCCAAATGCACTGTACACCAGTTCAGGCCTTTGGGATTCAATGAGAGTGAGGGGGAAGAGAGTCGATAGCTCTGTCACCCACCTAAGATGGAGAGAAAGGGAGGGAGGATGAATAAAGGGAGTCTAGTCTCTGTCAGCAGCCTTCATAAAGAAGGTCTTTGTCCGTGTCTGATGGAGCAATGTTCCACTGTGAGCACCGTGCCCCATAAGGACCTGGGCCTGAACAAGGCGTGTGGGGAGATAACATCTGGTGTAACCATTAACCACTAGGGTTTATGAATTATTTGTAGAAGCTTAGAAAGCACAGCTTTTGTCTCCCTTCTCGTTGTACTGGTGTACTATTTGGTTCTGAGGCAGAAGAGAATAGTGCTGCTCCACTCGTGTATCTATCATGTCTGTGAGTCGCAGTCTGCACTTGTTAACCAAGCTGTGCTGTGGTCTGATTGGTCCATGACTCACAGGCCCCAGACTGATGAAATAGGTTATTAAAACATGAGGTTTTGTTATGCGATGTTAGGACAGGGAGAGTGCGTTGACCTCAACCACTCTCCAGTGTCACCTTTTGCTCTTCAGAGCTTTTACCTTGAAAAGCATTGCCCAGTCATTCAAAGTATTTGATGTCATTAGTGCTACGTGAAGGCAAAGCTCTTTATGACCCTTCATTTGCTACTTAACCTTGTTCTTGGAGGCTCTCGTAGTCTTACTCACCGAACCACCTAATTTATTTTTACATTTCCCATTGGGTTTGGTTTCCCCATACGCTAGTGTGTATGTATGATGGTTAGTGTACAGTGTGTATGATGCTACTCATCTACAGATTTGTAATGCTGTGATTCTATTGAATGTGAATATTTGATGAGGTGACAAGGATCGTCTTTAATAAATATCCATCTCTGCTGCGTTTCCCCTCAGGTTGCAGGAGCTCACCGTGTGTTCGGAGGACACAGTGGATGTCCATGACATTGAGCTCATCCAGTACATCAATGTGGACTGTGCCAAGCTTAAGAAACTGCTCCAAGGTATAAGTCTATACTTATCAGTCACGTTGCTTTATTTAGGACAACAGATGTCACATTTTGATAGAGCTACAGATTCTCTGTTTCTTTTGAGTTGTTCTCTGTTATTGATGCTCGGTGTTGACTCCCTATCTTCTGCAGAGACGGTGTTTAAATTCAAAGCCCTCAAGAAGCCTGCCCAGCTAAGTGTCATCAACAGTTTAGAGAAGGTGAATGTCTCTCTGTGTCGCCCTGTGTGTCGCCCTGTGTGTCGCCCTGTGTGTCGCCCTGTGTGTCGCCCTGTGTGTCGCCCTGTGTGTTGCCCTCTGCAGTGTCTGTCTATAGACTCACTGTCTCCACCTAGTGGTGTCTCTCCTCCTGTATCCATGCTCCTCCTGCTTTAGTGTAGTCTGAGTTTACATGGAGCTGCTCAGTCATCTGGAGACACTTCAGTGCAGTCAGGACGCTAGTGTTTACACAAACTGTCTCTGGCTCGCCAGAAGCCCCAGTCATGAAGCTGGAGTGTGGCTCCACTGAGAGGACGTGTAAACACATCAACTGTTTTATGAAGTTTTACATTTAAACAGTTTTTTATCTCTCGTCATCAGAGCGTGACATTAGTATCTGATTAGTTTAGTTGGCTGAGGATAGGGAAACATCCTTGCAAGTTGGTGCATTGATAGTTTTCTCTGTGAGTTGAGGATAGGGACAGTGCTTTCCAGGCAGTTGCTGTAACCCTCTTCTCTCCCTCAGGCCTTCTGGAACTGGGTGGAGAACTACCCTGATGAGTTCACCATGCTGTACCAGAGGCCACAGACAGACATGGCCGGTGAGGATGCTGTTAGAGATCTAATGTTACAATCAGAGATGAATCCTGTGTTATAGATTGTTGTTTCTTGGCCGGGTCCCTCCCAGACTGTGTCATATTGACTGTGTTGTTGCTTGACCGGGTCTCTCCCAGACTGTGTGTCATTGACTGTGTTGTTGCTTGGCTGGGTCTCTCCCAGACAGTGTGTCATTGACTGTGTTGTTGCTTGGCTGGGTCTCTCCCAGACTGTGATATTGACTGTGTTGTTGCTTGGCCGGGTCTCTCCCAGACTGTGTGATATTGACTGTGTTGTTGCTTGGCCGGGTCTCTCCCAGACTGTGTGACATTGACTGTGTTGTTGCTTGGCCGGGTCTCTCCCAGGCTGTGTTGTTGCTTGGTTGTGTCTCTCCCAGACATTGTGTCATTGACTGACTGTGTTGTTGCTTGGCCGGGTCTCTCCCAGACTGTGTGATATTGACTGTGTTGTTGCTTGGCCGGGTCTCTCCCAGACTGTGTGATATTGACTGTGTTGTTGCTTGGCCGGGTCTCTCCCAGACTGTGTGATATTGACTGTGTTGTTGCCTGGCCGGGTCTCTCCCAGGCTGTGTTGTTGCTTGGTTGTGTCTCTCCCTGACTGTGTTGTTGCCTGGCCGGGTCTCTCCCAGACTGTGCAGAGAAGCTGTTTGACCTGGTGGACAGTTTTGCTGAGAGTGCCAAGAGGAAGGCAGCAGTGTGGCCACTGCAGATCATCCTCCTCATCCTCTGTCCCGACATCACACAGGACCTCTCCAGAGAGACCGTGGAGGACACCAAGGTCAACAAGGTCCGACACAAAACACACACACACCAGTGTTTTAATTAGCTATGTCTTACTCTCCCCTCGTACACTACTCTTCTGTCTGCCTCACAGAAACTGTTCCTGGAGAACCTGAGGAAGGCCCTGGCCGGCCACGGGGGCAGTAAACAGCTGACTGAGAGTGCTGCCATCGCCTGTGTCAAACTCTGCAAGGCCTCCACCTACATCAACTGGGAGGACCACTCTGTCATCTTCCTCCTGGTGCAGTCCATCGTGGTGGACCTCAAGGTGAGCACCAGCCACAGATGGTCCTCTGATGATCACTGTTATGGGACAGCATTATTATCGTAGTATACAGGTTTAGTCACCAGCAATAACCAGTGACAGCTGATCCTATCTACCTTGTCTCTCCCTTCTCCTGTCAGGCCCTGCTCTTCAACCAAGCCAAGCCTTTCTCCAGAGGGGCGGGAAGCCAGAATGCAGATGTGGACCTCATGATCGACTGCTTCGTCTCCTGTTTCCGCATCAATCCCCACAACAACCAGCACTTTAAGGTCTGTGATTCCTGTGGACCTCTTGACTGTAGTATTCCATAGAAATGTTGATAACCATTTATCATGAACTGATGTTAAGCACATACTGGTGTGTTGAAGTAAGGACTGTGTTTGATCTCTGTTCAACGTCTCTATTTAACGTCTCCCTCTATTTCTCTCTCCCACTATAGGTCTGCCTGGCGTCATCCTCCCCTCCCTCCTTTCACTTTGTCCTGGTCAACTCCCTACACAGAATCATCACTAATGTAAGTGTGTGGTGTCGTGGCCCAACTCCGAGAGAAGGGATCAATCAACACACCCAATACTAATGTCCAGTGGCACCATCCAAAGTATATAAAAGTGACCACACAGTGCCCATCGACAATGACCAGTGGTGACCTTATCTGTGGTGACTCGGTATAGATGATGTCACTACTGTAGGAATGGGTCACATTCTGTACACACTGGGCTTTACTACACAGCATTTGATGGACTACCATCTCACTCTGGCTGAGCCATGCAGGGAGAGGAAGTGCTGCAGACACTTATGTGGTGTGTGTGTGTTTCAATGGGAAGTGCCTGAGGGCAGGTTTCATACAGAGCCCTTTTATTAGCTCTCCATGTGCCTGAGAGACTGTGTGTGTGTAAGAGTGATGGAGTGGGAGTATTACTGGTCTTTCTCTTTCCCCCCTTACCCAAAGCACTTCCTGTCTGTGAGCAGAAGTTAGAGGCTGATTGTATTCCTGTGTGTATGCCTGGGTGGGTACCATATAGGAGATGTCAGACACCATATTTCTCCCCTCCAGGCTAACTGAAGAAGTCCATTTCACCACCCCAAAAAATCCTCCTGGGTTGAAGGCCCCATGTTATCTGGGAAAGTTTGGATTGGGACAAGACCGTAAACACCCAACCTTAATCAACCGTAAACACCCACCTTGAGTTTAACCCTCGGTCCATTCCTCTGTTGCAGTCTCCGTTGGACTGGTGGCCGAAGATCGACGCTGTGTACTGCTACTCAGGAGAGCTGAGGGTCATGTTTTCTGAGACACTGGGCCACGTGATGAGGGGCTGCAGTACACACGCTCCCCTACGCTCGACTCCGGTAAGACGTTCACACAGCAAAACACCCTCGCCGTCTGTGCGCAGACTGACCACACACACAACACAGCACACACTCTTGGAAACAAAAACATGCTCAACAAACCCCAAATATTATCGGTGTGTGAGTGTGCATGATTGTTTTTTCCGGAATGGGATGTGCTGAGATGTTAATGAATGTCAGACAGCAGTGACTGTGTATGGAGGAACTGTAGAGACCAGGAGATCCACAGCAACAGGAGACAAATCCTCCTGTCCATTTGACACAGCCCAGACACTACTGGAGAGTCATGCAGGGAGAATATTTGAACATTTCTGATAACTCCTCACGTCCCTGTCCTTTGATGTGAATGTGTGAGTATGTTTACGGGCGTGTGTCACCTCGCTGTCATCGGTGTGTTTGGTTCAGTCATCTCATGGAGGTGGAGGACTGCAGAGGGAGCTCTCTGACATCACTGACTTGGTGGTGCTTCTTTTCTCTTTCCTCGTTCTTTCCTTCTCCTTCATTTTGAACTTGCTGCTGCTCACTCACTCAGATGCCAACTTGTCACAGTCACTGTCACTGTTTTGCATGGCAGTGGGCATCTGTTGCTGTAAGTATAACTGCCACCCCTTCCACTCCCCAAGCCGCCGCCTCCTGAACCTTTTGCAGCTGACCCCCTGACCTCTAACCCCTGACCCCACCCTCAGGCTACCACAGATAAGAGAGAGCCCCTGTCGTCCTCCACCTCCTCTGTGCTCTGGTTGAAGTGAGCCTGCCTCCGGCTCCTCCCTCCACTCCATCTCCTCTGTATGCTAGGCTAGCTGCTGGAGCATGTTTCTCAGCCTGTTGAGGCTGGGTCCTCCACTCCCTCCTCTGTATGCTAGGCTAGCTGCTGGAGCATGTTTCTCAGCCTGTTGAGGCTGGGTCCTCCACTCCCTCCTCTGTATGCTAGGCTAGCTGCTGGAGCATGTTTCTCAGCCTGTTGAGGCTGGGTCCTCAGCCTGTTGAGGCTGGGTCCTCCACCCTCCTCTGTATGCTAGGCTAGCTGCTGGAGCATGTTTCTCAGCCTGTTGAGGCTGGGTCCTCCACTCCCTCCTCTGTATGCTAGGCTAGCTGCTGGAGCATGCTTCTCAGCCTGTTGAGGCTGGGTCCTCCACTCCCTCTTCTGTATGCTAGGCTAGCTGCTGGAGCATGCTTCTCAGCCTGTTGAGGCTGGGCTCTCCACTCGCACACTGTCTTTGGGTGGTTCATCTCTTTTATTTTAAGCATTGACATGCCTTCATACTAGGTTCTATGGATGGATACTTGGTTGGGATCTCATCACCTGTGAAGAAATGGAGGCCTGTAGATTGTGTTGGTGCATAGTTGAATATTTCCTTCCACCTCTACTAGAGTTGGTTATTATTTCCTCATCCATAATCTGGGTTTGCCATGTCCTGATGTTGTGTGTCATGGCCCCATGCTCCTGTCTGTCAGTCTGGTTGCCCACCTCCTGTTTCATGGCCCACCCATGAAGGGCCCTCATGAAACAGTCCCTCTTTATCTTTGACCCCTGATCCCTTCTCTCCTGGTGGCTCTCCTGATCCCTGTGCTGTGGGTCTCTGTTCGGAGGGAACTTGTTTGTCTGATTACAGAAGACTCTGCATCTGTTTCTGTCTCCTCTCGTTCCCTTTTCCACGTTTTCCTTACCCTCCTTTTTTCCCACTCCCCTTATATTGAATGAATGCTCCTGCTCACAGCCAGTCTCTACTGCTTGTTCCCTTCAGAGTCTGACCTTCAAGGAGAAGATGACCAGTCTGAAGTTCAAGGAGAAGACCACAGACCTGGACACGCGGAGCCTCCTGCTGGCCCTGGTCAAGCTCATCCACTCTGACCCTAAACTCATGCTGCATGTTAGTATTTACTCTGTTTATTTCTGGCCAGCAGACCTAAAGTAATGTGTGTTTTGCTGTTTGAGGATGGTCTGTTTAACACAGTAGTTTTACTTATCCTTTAATTCTGCATTTTTTTGTGTTGGGTTAAGGGATTATCATGGTTAATTAGAGACTGCAAATCCCAAACCAGTTTAAGACTTTCTAAATCAAAGACTTATAGGCAGACTGGTCTGGAAAAGCCACTCTTGGCATGTTTGTACATGGCTGTGTAGTCGTGTACGTGTGTGCTGTATGTTTGCTTTGTGTGTGTCAGAACCCGGGTAAGCAGGGTCAGGAGATCCAGAGCAGTACAGCAGAGCTGATCACCGGCCTGGTGCAGCTGGTGCCTCTGGCCAACATGGGAGAGTGTTCACAGGAGGCCATGGAGGTGAGCCCCATCTCTCTCTCTCTCCCCTTTTTCTCCATTATGGTTACATTTGCCACAGTGGCTAATAGATTCTCTTCCTTTTGTAGGCCCTCTTGGTCCTGCATCAACCTGAGACCATAGAGCTGTGGAACCCAGATGCTCCCATTGAGACCTTCTGGGATATCAGGTAGCATAAATGCCCCATTTGTTTAACCACCTTTGCTTATGCGTGATCCTCCACATTAGATGCCAGGTGAAATTGAGTGTTGATTGATGCTGATTGGTTAGCAGAGATGGTCACCCAAGTTGACTGTGATTGACTTTTCTACCCTACAGTTCTCAGGTCCTCTTCTTCATCTGTAAGAAGCTGGTTGGCCACCAGATGATCAACAGCACAGAGATCCTCAAGTGGCTGAGGGAGATCCTCATCTGCAGGAACAAGTTCCTCCTCAGGAACAAGGTAGGTTACTGCGTTGTGTGTTATGTATTCCTTATACCTCTGTGTCTCATCCAGGAAGGCACAGCATTGTATAATGTTCAGGAATATTCTTTGTATAACAGATATATACTTCTGTCATGCAGAGTTGGGAAAAATGGCAGCTCTATGTATGACATTTCTATATACTTTCTGAACACCCTCCTGAACGTGACCTCGTTTAGATCTCTGTTCTAACCCTCTGTCCTGTCTTCCTCCCCCAGGAGCGGGCCACGGTGGGCAGTGGCATCCCCATCTGTAGACAGGCCCAGACCAAGCTGGAGGTGTGTCTCTACATGTTCCTGTGGAGCCCTGACATGGAGGCCGTTCTAGTGGCCATGTCCTGCTTCAGACACCTGTGTGAGGAGGCTGAGGTCCGCTGTTGCGTGGATGAGGTCCCGGTACAGACTATCCTGCCCAACTACAACACCTTCATCGAGTTTGCCTCCGTCAGCAACATGATGTCCACAGGTTAGTCGTGAACGCACAAGCTAATGACCTAAGATTTCTTCGTCTGGGTCAGTTCAATAATCCAGAGGGACCTTGGGGAGAAATGATGGCGCTGTACCTCTAGAGCAGTGGCGGTCGGTGCCATTTAAGATGAGGGAGGACGATTATTTAACTTTTATGAGCATGGCCTTTATTCTATTACAGCATATTGGATGACTGTTATTCATATTCCATTCACTTAGCTCAATGTAACATTGATAGGTTTAGGCAGCTACATGATACTCAAATTTTCCCTATACCCACCATGAGGTTGCTACAACCTACACTATGAAAAGTTTACAACGTAGGTGCATAGGTCAAGAGAAATATGTAAGTAATCAAGACAGTGACACGTTCAATACCGTCTTGCACATTCTTGCCTGCATCTAGCTGATCTTGGGTGTAATCATTAGTCCAACAGTTGCAAACGAGAGTTTCTGTTGGGAAAATTCAGGTATGTTTATCCCTGTTTGGTTCCCTTTGCTTCCGTTTTAAAAAATGTTTTTCAACAGAATCTGTGGAACGAATACACACAAACACAGTTCACTTTCATAGCTGCCACATACAAACAGCATGATCTGCTCGTTGTGTAATTCCTACGCGCGCTCCTCCACCTTTTCCCTTCACTTGTGGACTAGAGTGCACAACACATTAGCTTTTTCCAAGCGAAACATCCATACCATAAACGCTAACCGCAGCCTACATCATTGCTAACATACTGTAGCATCCCTCCATGTTTGAGTAGGCTAAACTAGCTAGCTGCAATCACTAGCTAAGTAAGTGAAAAAAATATTACGAAATGTAGCTCGCTCGCTCTCTTACGTCTCCTTTATTTTAGAAGAAATTTCTTCAACTGTTTTTCCTCTTTGAGTTATCTACTCACCACATTTTATGCACTGCAGTGCTAACTCGCTGTAGCTTATGCTTTCAGTTCTAAATTAATTCTCTGATTCTTTGATTGGGTGGACATGATGTCAGTTTGTTCTGCAAGAGCTCTGATAGGTTGGAGGACGACTTACTGTGTAAGTCTATGGAAGGGGGTGAGAACCACGAGCCTCCTTGGATTTGTATTGAAGTCAATGTACCCAGAGGAGGACTGAAGCTAGCTGTCTTCCGGCTACACCATGGTGCTACCCTACAGAGTGTGGCCGAGGCTACTGTAGACCTTCATTGCAACATAGTGTGTTTTAATCAATGATTTGGTGATGTGAATATATTTAGTATAGTTTTATCTAAAAAAGGATAACCGTTGTAATGTTTCAGTTTTAATTTGTCTGAAATTCACTGAGGAGGATGGGCCTCCCCTTCCTCTTCGCTGGAACCTCCACTGCTATAGAGGACAGTCCCACCATGAGAACTCAGGTCATGATGCTCAAATAAAATGATATTTGTCACATGCTTCATAAACAAGTGTAGACTAACAGTGAAATGCTTACTTACAGTTTCCCAACAATTCAGATTTAAAGATAAAATAATAATTCCACAGTGAATAACAGGTAAAGAATGACATGGCTATATACACGAGGAACCAGTACCGAGTCGATGTGCAGGGGTACGAGGTAATTCAAATGGCTATGTAGATATAGGTAGGGGTAAAGTGACTAGGCAATAGGATAGTTAATAGACAGCAGCAGTGTGTGTGTGTGTGCTGGGGCTGTCAGCGAGGTGAAGGCTCCTGTCATCGTGTGTTTGTGTGTTTTCAGGCCGCTCAGCCCTGCAGAAGAGAGTGATGGCTCTGTTGAGGAGGATCGAACATCCTACTGCAGGAAACAAAGAGGTGAAAGAGTGGCCTGCTGCTGTGTTCCTGTTCATACCATGATGCTTCAATCATGGAAGGATGTTTGTGGAGCACGATATTGATATTAACTCAGCATTTGTTTTACGATCTTCCCCACAGGCATGGGAAGACACGCATGCAAAATGGGAGCAGGCAACCAAATTAATCCTCACCCATCCCAAAACTAAGCTAGAGGATGGCCAGGCAAGCACACACCCAGTACCTTGTTCTTATGCATTCCTGTTATGCAAATCAAAAATACACTTCACATATTATTTGGTTGTGGATTGATGTTGTCTCTCTGTTGCCTTCTCTCATTGGTCCTCTCTCTCTGCTTCTGTGTCCAGGAGTGGATCAACATGACGGGCTTCCTGTGTGCTCTGGGAGGTGTGTGTCTGCAGCAGCGCAGTGCCCCAGGCCTGGCCACCTACAGCCCCCCCATGGGGCCTCTCAGTGAGAGGAAAGGCTCCATGATCTCCATGGGCTCCTGTGAGGGGAACACGGAGACGCCCCTGGGCCGCTTCCTGGACCGCCTGCTGTCCCTCATGGTGTGCAGCCATGAGAAGGGTGTTCAGATCCGGACTAATATTAAGGACCTAGTTGGCCTAGAGCTCAGCCCGGCTCTCTACCCCATGCTCTTCAACAAACTCAAGAACGGCATCAGCCGCTTCTTCGACGCACAGGGGCCGGTGAGAGAACACACAAACACATGCACGCTTAGAAAACATTATCGTTTAACTGTTTGTCATAGTATAATCACACCAGTTGTACCTTTTATATCCAATGTCACTGAAGGAATGGAGAAGGTAACTGTTGTCTTTGTTAGCTTTTGTGGTAAAATATATATTTTTCTGTGTCTGTTTAGGTCCCAATCAATGACACCAACACCCAGTTTGTGGAGCAGACCATCGCCATCATGAAGAACCTACTGGACAACCACACTGAGGGCAGCTCAGAGCACCTGGGACAGGCCAGCATAGAGACCATGATGCTCAACCTGGTCAGGTAAATGCCACCCCTCCTGTCCTCTCCTCTATCCCGACCATGAGAATGTTGTTGAGCTGCTGTGAGCCCACTGCCCACTCTCATCCTCCACATGCCCTGTGTTTTGTTGGCAGGTATGTGCGTATCCTAGGCAACATAGTGCATGCCATCCAGATCAAGACCAAGCTGTGCCAGCTGGTGGAGGTGATGATGGAGAGACGAGACGACTTGTCCTTCTGCCAGGAGATGAAGTTCAGGTGAGAATGTTCTGGAGTTTTGACTCTGTCCAACTGTACTGTCCAGATTTACTGCAACATATTGATACGGAGTAATAAAAAAAACGTGTCATTTAGTTGACATACTGTAAAGCAATGTCCATTCATCCCTGGCAGGAACAAGATGGTGGAGTACCTGACAGACTGGGTGATGGGCACCTCAAACCAAGCGGCTGACGATGACATCAAGTGTCTTACCAGGTACTGTTCTACTACCCCCTGCTTGGATTGTACCCCCCTCACAAACCTGATGTGAACATGACCTCTAACCCCTAATCTATACCCTGTGCTGTGTGATCTACAGGGACCTGGACCAGGCCAGTATGGAGGCAGTGGTGTCTCTGCTAGCTGGCCTGCCCCTCCAGCCTGAGGAGGGAGATGGAGTGGAATTGATGGAGGCCAAGTCCCAGCTCTTCCTCAAGTACGCCAGCCAAGCTCTACTACTATTGCATTTTATTACTTCTGTACATCACAATTCTCCAGAAAGCAAAGTCTGGTATCATTACTCCCACTAGCTTTGTAGTGATTGTGTGTGTCCTCCTCCCAGGTACTTCACCCTGTTCATGAACCTGCTGAATGACTGCAGTGAGGTGGAGGATGATGGGCAGCAGGTGGCAGGGAGGAAGAGGGGCATGTCTCGACGTCTGGCCTCCCTCAGACACTGCACCGTCCTGGCCATGTCCAACCTCCTCAACGCCAACGTGGACAGCGGCCTCATGCACTCCATCGGTCAGTCTGGAAGCCTAACATAGGAACTTATCAGGAATGAAACTTGGGCTCGCTCTTTGGTTGGCTGCTTCATGTGTCCCTGTTTTTTAAAGTGCTTCACTGCACATGCGAAAGAAGATTGACAGTGGAAGTGGCTTTAATGGGATCTCTGTGAATTACATCTAATTCCTCATTAGTGTAGGGTCGTTAAAACGATACTTGCCCATGTTCAATGATATTCCCTCTTGTCCAAGATAAAGAGAAATGCATTATCTTGCCTATTGTGCGCTCTCTTGCATTCTCTCTCTGTGTGTGTGTGTGTGTGTGTGTGTGTGTGTGTGTGTGTAGGTCTGGGCTACCATAAGGACCTGCAGACTCGGGCCACCTTCATGGAGGTGCTGACTAAGATCCTGCAGCAGGGAACAGAGTTTGACACACTGGCAGAGACGGTGCTGGCAGACCGCTTCGAGAGGCTGGTAGAGCTGGTCACCATGATGGGAGACCAGGGAGAGCTGCCTATCGCCATGGCTCTGGCCAACGTAGTGCCCTGCTCCCAATGGGTATGCAGTCTACTCACCACACACTGTCCTTTCTGTGTGACCTATCATCTTGACCCTGGTGTTAGATCTGGCAGTGTAAATAGAATAACATTTAACACAAATGGTTTCCTACTGTTCATAGGTGTGAATATGAATGTCAGTGTTGTGTTATTGATGTGTAGACTGTGGGTGTCGGAGTGTGCGCTGTGTCACTAACGGTGTGATCTCTGTAAGTGATTTTCTCCCCTCCTGTCCCCTGTCAGGATGAGCTGGCGCGGGTGCTGGTGACTCTGTTTGACTCGCGCCACCTCCTTTACCAGCTGCTGTGGAACATGTTCTCCAAGGAGGTGGAGCTGGCAGACTCCATGCAGACTCTGTTCAGAGGAAACAGTCTGGCCAGCAAGATCATGACCTTCTGCTTTAAGGTACACAACATGACTGGCTAGGTGCCCAGTCCTGTCCTGATCAACCCAGGAAAGAAAGTGTGGTTGAGCTCTTTTACGACTATGCAAAATACCTGCTCTCTGACAAGGGTCATGACACAATATGGTCTTAGGCTTTCAAAAACGCATGGCGCCTGCTTTCTAAAATGAGTTCTAGTTTAGGTTGTCAGTGTGTTTATGCTTGTGTCCACCCCTCCCTCCCTCTGCTGTTTCAGGTGTATGGGGCCACATACCTGCAGAAGCTGCTGGAGCCTCTCCTCAGAGGGGTCATCACTGCCCCAGAGTGGCAGCTCATCAGCTTCGAGGTGGATCCCACCAGGTAACCTACCCCACAGACACTATTCAACTCATTCACCCACTTTTTTTTCCAGCTGTGCTATTTAAACCAAGACAGCACTGCTTGTCAATTAACTGATAATTTGCTTGTTTTGATTTCAGTTAGGACCTTTGGAAAATGTTAAGATTCTCGGCAATATGGAAGAAGTGTTGCATTGTCCCATGCTCTCTTGCTGTCTCTGATTATGACTGACTGGTTCTGTGTCTCTGGTTATGGCTGACTGGTTCCGTGCCTCTGGTTATGGCTGACTGGTTCCGTGTCTCCGGCTGCAGGCTAGAGCAGAGTGAGATCCTGGAGGAGAACCAGAGGAACCTGCTGCAAATCACCAACCGCTTCTTCCTGGCCATCATCAACTCCTCCACAGAGTTCCCCCCTCAGCTGCGCAGTGTCTGTCACTGCCTGTTCCAGGTACGTATTAGACCCCTCAAGTCCCAACTCGAACCCACTCCACCGACTGGAAACCCTCATCTGACTGACAGGGTTCCTTTAATCTCAGGAATTATCTGAGCTTTTTCTGCAGTGGTCACCATTTCTGTTTCCAGGGTGGTTATTATGAACTAGGTAAATGTAAAAGGTAAGCTTTGATGGCATAGGAATCATTTGCACTTTTGTGCAGGTTCTGTATACGAAGGCAGTAGTATTTGTGCAGGTTCTGTATACGAATGTAGTAGTTTGTGGTGTGTGTGTGTTTGTGGTGACTTTTTTGTGCCCATCTCTGTTCTGTAGGCAACTTGCCACTCTCTACTGAATAAAGCCACAGTTAAAGAGAAAAAGGAAAGCAAAAAAGCAGTAAGTTCAGAGAACGTTCTCCCTGGCCACTCTGTTGAAAGAAAGGGAAGGTCATTCACCCTCTTGCTCTTCTATCACCTTAAACTACTTTATACTCCCGCCCTCCTTACAATCACCACCTGAAATCCCACTACTAATACTTTTACTTCCAAACAAGTTTCTCTCGGTTTCAATGTACGCTCACCACAAACTGGTGGGACTGTTGTAGTTACAATGTTCCTATCCACTGCTCCTCTGGTCTCTTAATGGTGTGAGTTTTTTGGGGTTGGAGTTTGGGGGATCTTTGATAAAGGGCTTGTATTGCAGGTCACGGAGCACTTTGGCAGATAGTTGTGTGGTGCTACTCTGTGTCCTGGGATCCACTCCTGGAATCCCTTATCATTCCTGGATTCCTGGAATTTTGAACACTTAAGGTTTCTGTGCCGTTCAGTACTAGCTATGTTTGGCAGTGCAGAAAGACATCCACCCCAGGGTTGATCTGATGACCACACCCTCAGTTCCCTCTACTGCATATTTATGTCTTTTTTTATTTAATCATTATTCTGTATTGGTATTTAATTATTATATTTTATTTAATTTGACCTCTTTTTTTCTAAATTTTGTGATATCTAATCGTCCCATCGAACAGACTCGGGAGAGGCGAAGGTCAAGAGCTGTGCGTCCTCTGAAACACGACCCCGGCAAGCCACACTGCTTCTTGACACAACGCCTGCTTTACCTGGAAGCCAGCCGCACCAATGTGTTGCGGGAAACACCGTACACCTGACGACCGTGTCAGCGTGCAATGAGCCCGGCACGTCACAGGAATGGCTAGAGCACGATGGGACAAGGACAACTCGGCTGGCAAAAACCTCCCCTAACACGGATGACGCTGGGCCAATTGTGCGCCGCATCATGAGTCTCCCCGGTCGCGACCGGCTGCTGCACAGCCTGGGATCGAACCAGGATCTGTAGCGATGCAGTGCCTTAGACCGCTGCGCCACTCGGGAGGCCCCCTCTTCTGCATTTACCTTTATCTGAAACGAACAATGAAGTGAGCTAGCAGCTTGTTATCATGAGTTGTTGTGTCTCCTTCATCGGTTGAGATGTCATATTGGCATCATGGTTAATATTGCTTGTGGTCAATATCCTGTGTTCATGGAACTGAGCAGTAAGCTGTAGCGGCCTGGTAATTGGTTGACCTTTCAAAGCAATCTAATACTGCAGGCTGTTAATAACAGCTTGTGGTGTTGCAGCAGCAATGAAACAATTATTTTCATCTTACAGCCTAGTAATTCCTTTGCTGTGATCCCCCTTTTAAAATATACTTGTGTTACAGCTGATGACATTTCAGTATGCAGACATGCAGAACGTTTGTTCAGTTCAGGCGATGGATTTAACTGAACATTGCCCAGTGCTTTCTCAGCAGCGTACAGTATCAAGTCTACACTAGTAGTTAGGACTGGTCTAAGATTCTCCTCTCCCCTTTATCTAGATTTCCAGGCGCCTTGCTTTCCTTTTTAATCTCTAACTCAGTTTTGAAGCGGGCCTAGTGGTGTGAATGTGGTTTGGTGGTGACGTGGCCATCTTGTGTCCTCTAGCCTGTGGAATACTTTCTCCTACACTCGATCTGCTCTAACCCATGCCCTCTCCTCCTCTCCCTCTCTCTAACAATGAATCCTCCCCTGTTCTTTCCCTCCCTCCTCCAACACCCTCACATTCAGGTGGTCAGCCAGCGTTTCCCCCAGAACAGCATAGGGGCGGTGGGTAGTGCCATGTTCCTACGTTTCATCAACCCTGCCATAGTGTCACCCTATGAGGCGGGCATCCTGGATAAGAAACCTCCTCCCAGGATAGAGAGGGGATTGAAGCTCATGTCCAAGGTAAGAGGACAGGACACCCAGGCCTCATATACAATATGGCTTAACACTATGTGACCGGATTCAGCACCGTAGGCATTTGACGCTATTTCCTAGTTCACAGTAGGGCTGTTAAAAAATTAAATAAGCGCTAATATGCCTTAATTACAAACTTGGAGCTGATTGTGGACTACAGGAAAAGGCGGGCTGAACAGGCCCTCCTTAACATCGACGGGGCTGTAGTGGAGCGGGTCGAGAGTTTCAAGTTCCTTGGTGTCCACATCACCAACTAACTATTATCGTCCAAACACACCAAGACAATCCTGAAAAGGGCACGACAACACCTTTTTCCCCCTCTGGAGACTGAAAAGATTTGGCATGGGTCCCCAGATCCTCAAAGTTCTACAGCTGCACCGTGCAACTGCTCGGCATCTGACCGTAAGGCGCTACAGAGGGTAGTGGCCAAGCTCTCTGACATCCAGGACCTATATATTAGGTGGTGTCAGAGGAAAACCCCTAAAATTGTCAAGACTTCAGTCACCCAAGTCATAAACTGTTTTCTCCGCTACCGCATGGCAAGCGGTACTGGAGCGCCAAGTCTAGGACCAAAAGAATCCTAAACAGATTCTATCCCCAAGTCATAAGATAGATGAACAAGTAATCAAATGGCCACCAGACTCTTTACCAGACTCCACCCCATTTGTTTTTACACTGGTGCTAATCACTGTTTATTATCTATTGTATGCATAGTCACTTCACTCCTACCTACATGTACGAATGACCTCAACTAACCTGTACAGCCGCGCATTGACTTGGTACCGGTACCCCCCCTGTATATAGCCTCACTAGTGTTATTTTATTGTGTTACTTACTTTAGTTTATTTGCGGAGGCTGCAGGGGTGCGTGCTACACCACTACATAAGTTAAGTTTAGCTATGAGGAAGCTAAGACGTATCAAGAAAATTATATCCAGCTCAGGGCTCCAGCTACTCTTTCGGTTTGCTAACTTGCTAGCAAAGTGGCGAGATGTCAATATTAAGCTTCTTGGTTACAGCAGTGACATTCAATCCCGTTCTGGATCAAGATCCCTGTTGCCTAAATAGTTTTGTGCGTCCCCAAAATGTGTATAAGTACACTAAACAAAAATATAAACGCAACATGCAATAACTTCAAAGATTTAACTGAGTTACAGTTCATATGAGGAAATCAGTCAATTTAAATATTCATTAGGCCCTAATCTATGGATATCACATGAATTGGAATACAGATACCTTAAAAAAAAAGAAAGAAGTTAAGGGCGAAAACCAGTCAATATCTGGTGTGACCATCATGCGGTGCGACACATCTCCTTCGTATGAAGTTGATTGTGTCTTGTGGAATGTTGTCCCACTCATCTTCAATGGCTGTGCGAAGTTGCTGGATATCAAATCAGATGTTATTGGTCACATGCACCGAATACAACAGGTGTAGACCTTAGTGTAATGCTTACTTACAAGCCCTTAACCAACAACGCAGTTCAAGAAATGGAGCTTAGAAAATATTTACTAAATAAACATTTGAAATATAAAAAAGTGACCCACTAAAATAACTGCTATATATGGGGTAGTGGTACCGAGTCGGTGTGCGGGGGTACAGGATAGTAATGAGGCTATATACAGGGGGTATCGGTACCGGGTCAGTGTGCTGGGCTACAGGTTAGTAATGAGGCTATATACAGGGGGTATTGGTACCGGGTCAATGTGCGGGGGTAGAGGTTAGAGGTAATTTGTACATGTAGGTAGGGGTGAAGTGACTACATGTATAATAAACAGTGAGTAGCCGCAGTGTACAAAACAAAGGGGACTGGAATGCTCTATTGTCCATTTCGATCCAGAGCATTCTTAACATGCTCAATGGGTGTCCTGTCTGAGTATGCAGGCCGTGGAAGAACTGGGACATTTTCAGCTTCCAGGAATTGTGTACAGATCCTTGTGACATGAGGTGATGGTGGCGGATGAATGGCACGACAATGGGCCTCGAGCTCGTCACATTATCTCCATGCATTCAAATTGCCAACGATAAAATGTATTTGAGTTCATTGTCTGTAGCTTATGCTTTCCCATAACCCCACCACCGACCATGGAGCACAACGTTGACATCAGCAAACCGCTCGCCCACACGATGCCGTAATGGCTGAAACCATTTCGGTTTTCAGTATAGTTGAAACCGGGATTAATCCGTGAAGAGTACACTTCTCCAGTGAAGGTGAGCATGTACCTACTGAAGTTGGTTACAACGCACAACTGCAGTCGGGTCAAGACCCTGGTGAGGATGACGAGCTTGCAGATGAGCTTCCCCGAGATGTTTTCTGACAGTTTTGTACAGACATTCTTCGGTTGTGTAATCCCACAGTTTGACCAGCTGTCCGGTTGGCTGGTCTAAGACCATCCCGCAGGTGAAGAAGCCGGATGTGGAGGTCCTGGGCTGGCATGGTCTACTACTAAATTCTCTAAAACGACTTTGGAGGCAGTTTAAGTAAGAGAAAGGAACATTCATTTCTCTGGCAACAGCTCTGTTGGACATTCCTGCAGTCGGCATGCCAATTGCACGCTCCCTCAAAACTTGAGGCATCTGTGGCATAGTGTTGTGTGACAAAACTGCACATTTTAGAGTGGCCTTTTATTGATCCTAGTTCAAGGTGCACCTGTGTAACGATCATGCTGTTTAATCAGCTTCTTGATGTGCCACACCTGTCAGGTGGATGGTTTATCTTGGCAATGGAGCAAGTATGTGCAAAGCTGTCATCAAGGCAAAGGGCGGCTATTTGAAGATTCTCAAATCTAAAATATTCTTTGATTTATTACTACATGATTCCATATGTGTTATTTCATAGTTTTGATGTCTTCACTATTCTACAATGTAGAAAATAGTAAAAAATAAAGAAAAGCCCTTGAATGAGTAGGTGTTCTAAAACTTTTGACTGGGGGTGTGTGTGTGTGTGTGTGTGTGTGTGTGTACAGTGCCCTCAAAGTATTCAGACCACCTCACTTTTCCCACATTTTGTTAGGTTACAGCCTTATTCTAAAAATGCATTCAATAAAAAAAAAATCCACCCATCTTCACACAATACCCCATAATGACAAAGCAAAAATAGGTTTTTAGAACTTTTTCGCAAATGTCATTAAAAAAGACCCTATTTACAGTGTAAGTATTCAGACCCTTTGCTATGAAACTCAAAATTGAGCTCCGGTGCATCCTGTTTCCGTTGATCATCCTTCAGATGTTTCTACAACTTCATTGGAGTCCACCTGTGGTAAATTAAATTGATTGGACATGATTTGGAAATGCACACACCTGTCTATATAATGCCCCACAGTTGACAGTGCATGTCAGAGCAAAAACCATGCCATGAGGTCGAAGGAGTTGTGTCGATGCACAGATCGGGGGAAGGGTACCAAAACATTTCTGCAGCATTGAAGGTCCCCAAGAACATAGTGGCCTCCATCGTTCTTAAATGGAAGAAGTTTGTAACCACCAAGACTCTTCCTAGATCTGGCCGCCTGGACAAACCTGAGCATTTGGGGGAGAGAAGGGCCTTGGTCAGGGAGGTGACCAAGAACCCGATGGTCACTCTGACAGAGCTACAGAGTTCCTCTGTGGAGATGGTAGAACCTTCCAGAAGGACAACCATCTCTGCAGCACTCCACCAATCAGGCCTTTGTTAAAGTGATCAGACAGAAGCCACTCCTCAGTAAAAGGCACATGACAGTCCTCTTGAAGTTTGCCAAAAAGCACCTAAAGAGTCTCAGACCATGAGAAACAAGATTCTCTGGTCTGATGAAACCAAGATTGAACTCTTTGGCCTGAATGCCAAGCATCACGTCTGGAGGAAACCTGGCACCATCCCTATGGTGACGCATGGTGGTGACAGCATCATGCTGAGGGGATGTTTTTCAGCTGCAGTGACTGGGAGACAAGTCAGGATCGAGGGAAAGATGTACAGAGAGATCTTTGATAAAAACCTGCTCCAGAGCACTCAGGACCTCAGACTGGGGCAAAGGTTCACCTTCCAGCAGGACCTCGTTCCTATGCACACAGCCAAGACAATGCAGGAGTGGCTTCGGGACAAGTCTCTGAATGTCCTTGAGTGGCCCAACCAGAGCCCAAACTTGACCCCGATCGAACATCTCTGGAGAGACCTCAAAATAGCTGTGCAGCGACGCTCCCCACCCAACCTGACGGAGTTTGATGGATCTGCAGAGAAGGATGGGAGAAACATCCAAAATACAGGTGTACCAAGCTTGTAGCGTCACACCCAAGAAGACTCAATGCTGTAATCGCTGCCAAGTGTGCTATAACAAAGTACTGACTGAAGGGTCTGAATAATTATGTAAATGTGATATTTCTGTTTTTTTGTTTTTAATAAATTAGCTAACATTTCTAAAACCCTGTTTTTGCTTTGTCATTATGGGTTATTGTGTGTAGATTGAGAGAAAATGTTTTTCATCCATTTCAGAATACGGTTGTAAGTCAAGGGTTCTGAATGCTTTCCGATGGCACTGTATGTACTGTTTGTTTGTTGTTGAAATAGTGCACATTCAGGAATACTGTATACCCCGGTATGGTACAGAAACGATATGACAGTATGAAATGCCATTCTGACTCATATGTTTACATGTGAATCATTAAAGTTACCCGGAAGACTAGTACCCGGAAGGTTGCTAGATCGAATCCCTGAGCTGACAAGGTAATAATCTGTCGTTCTGCCCCTGAACAAGGCAGTTAACCTACTGTTCCTAGGCCGTCTTTGTAACTAACAGTTTGTTCGTAACTGAATCGCCTCGTTAAATAAAGGTTAAGAAAAAGTGCTTGGGGCTACAGCTTAAGAGGATGAGAACGATGCTGAATGGGTGTAAACTAAGAAAATATATCATTTAAGGGCTTTTTTTCTCCTACTTGTCTCAAATTCTTTGTTTCATTTTTTTACACTTTTATAAAATGTTAAAATTATCAGTCTTGAGAATTTGGTAAGCTCACCTTCCTGAATTCAGTCACATATGGTGTATTCTATTTGAGGATCTTGCCTTGTTGTTGACATGTTTTTATTTATCTCTTCCAGGTCCTGCAGAGCATTGCCAACCATGTTTTATTCACCAAAGAGGAGCACATGAGGCCTTTCAATGACTTTGTCAAAAGCAACTTTGATGCAGCTAGAAGGTGTGATAAAATATGGATCTCTTCCCTCACTGAAATCTATTGGATGTTTTTATTGGATACTCATTAACCTATCAGGCCTAGCCGAATCTTGTTCATTTGTCCTTTTGTGTTGTAGGTTTTTCCTGGACATTGCATCAGACTGCCCTGCCAGTGACTCCGTCAACCACAGCCTGTCCTTCATCAGTGATGGCAATGTTCTGGCCCTGCACCGGCTGCTGTGGAACAACCAGGAGAAGATAGGACAGTACCTCTCCAGCAACAGGTGAGTGGGCTGAACAGTCCAACAGAGTTGTGTTGTATTGCTTGGGACGACTTCGATGTTATAAGAGATATATCTGTTTCTATGTAAGATTGTTACAAGAATTATGTTCTCGATGTTCATAAACCAATTCAATTACACTACTGACGATGCGCTCCCCAAATTTCACCACGCTCACTGTTCATTAACTCTTGGAAGTGCTTGCACAAAGGATAGTAACATCTCATCCCGTGTTCTTGGAATCTGAATATCTGGACTTGTCCAGTGACTGCTGAGAAAGATCAGCTGACAACAGGGGAAAGTCCTTGTGGCGGCACGGAGAGACGGCTGACAGGAGGGAATAGACCCCACTGGGACAGTCATGGGGTAGCTTCCCATTTCTGTAGTTTCCCATGCTTCGCAGTATGTTGGAAACACCCGCTTTAGCTACAGAAAGTCAACATAGGAGAATACCCCTAGAGTTTGCGAGAGCGTGGGCGGAAGATGACTCATCAGCTGACAACATGGTAACGACTGGACTGGAAACGACTACGAGTAATGAGAGCACAGCACAAGAGAACACCACAGCAACTGTCACAAGTTCTGCTGCAACAGTGGGCCACAAACAGATGCAGGTATGTGTCTGTGGTTGGAGGGAAGTTACATCACACCATGGGCTGAGGATCCACCAGGGGAAGAAGGGGTGTTTGGGTAAAGAGAGACAGAGAACTCGCATTGATTACTTTCTGCGAAAGCGATCAAATCAGTCGAATGAAGCACAGCAACTGGACGCAAACCATAGTTTGCAGTGCATCAGTACCGCTGTCATGGAGGACGTAAACTCAAGCACCGAAGTAGCAACTGAGGTGGAACCAACAGGAGTGGAACTCACCCAGCCTCCCAGACCTGCAGTCGAGAGGAGACTACCAGGGCACAGACCGTATGTGAAGTGGCCTGGCGCAAGTGACAAGAAGTTGTGGGAAACAGTGAATACTGACCTTACCTTGACCCTCGAGAAACTTCGAGGCACAGTGGAGAAGAAGTTGGAGAGGATGGGGGACATCATCTATGAGTACGGGACAGAAAGATTTGGAGTGGAAGACGCAAAAGGCGGGAGAAAGGTTCCAACCCCACCAGTTTCCAGGAGGCAACAAGAAATCAAGCTCCTCGTTCAAGAATGGCGGCAGCTTAAGAAACAGTGGAAGAAGGCCTCGGAAGTGGAAAAGGAGGGCATAGAGGCACTTCAGGCTGACATCAAAACCCGGTTGGCATCCCTCCGTAGAGCAGAGAAACTACGGAAACGCAGAAGGAAGAAAGAACAAACTAGAACTTGATTCTATAAAGATCCCTTCAAGTTCCTTAAGTCTCTTCACAAAGGAAAAAAATGGAGCTCTAAAAACAACAAAGAAAGACCTAGAGGAGCACCTGAGAACAACAAACTTTGACTCAAAGCGACATGAACATCTGGCCATCCCATCAGATATCCCACCCATTGAACCCCCGGAACATCATATTGAGATTCGCCCTCCGACATGGAAAGAGGTGGAAAACACAGTTCGACGTGCAAGAACAGCATCAGCCCCGGGGCCAAATGGAGTCCCTTACAAAGTGTATAAGAACGCACCAGACGTCCTGAGGTTCCTCTGGAGGCTTATGAGAACAGCTTGGCAGAAGAAGATAATACCCAAAGTGTGGCGTAGGGCAGGCGGGGTCCTGATCCCTAAGGAGAAGGATGCAGTGAACATCAGCCAATTCCGCCCAATCTCCTTACTGAATGTCGAGGGTAAAATCTTCTTTAGGGTCATTGCCCAGAGGATGGCCGAGTACCTGCAAAGGAATGCGTACGTCGATACATCTGTACAGAAGGCAGGAATATCAGGGTTCTCTGGCTGCTTGGAACATTCCAGCATGATCTGGCACCAGATCCAAATGGCCAGGGTGGAGAAAAGGGACCTCCATGTAGTCTTCCTCGACCTCGCCAATGCATTTCGCTCTGTGCCCCATGAACTCCTGTGGTCTGCCTTCAGATTTTTCCACATACCGGACACCATCACAAACCTGGTGAAGTCGTACTTCCAGGATCTGCAGTTCTGCTTCACCACCTCATGACAGTGCCTGAATGTAGGTATAATGGCGGGATGTACCATTTCTCCGTTGGCATTCACAATGGCAATGGAGGTTATCATCAGATCCTCAAAATGGGTTGCTGGTGGACAGCGAGTCGACTCTGGTTTCCGCCTCCCTCCACTCAGAGCCTACATGGACGACATTACAACATTGACCACCACTGTCCCATGCACCAGGAGACTGCTCAGAAAACTTGAGGAGAACATCAGCTGGGCCCGTATGAAGATTAAACCATCCAAGTCACGCAGCATCTCGATTGTGAAGGGAGTACTCTCTGACCTGAAATTCTTCATCGGAGATGACCAAATCCCAACAGTGTCTGAGCAGCCGGTAAAAAGCCTTGGAAGGTGGTATGATGCAAGCCTGAAGGACAAAGACCAGGTGCAACAGCTGCGCAAAGACATCAGTAGTAGCCTACAGTCCATCGACAACACCCAGCTACCTGGAAAGTTAGAGGCCTGGTGTCTGCAGTTTGGTCTCCTACCCCGGGTGTTGTGGCCCTTAGCACTGTATGAGGTTCCAATCTCAACAGTGGAGAAGATGGAAAGAGGAGTCACAGGCTACTTAAAGAAGTGGCTTCGGAGTTCCACGATGCCTTACCACCATAGGCCTCTATGGAGATGGTGTCCTCAAGCTGCCCCTCACCAGTCTAACAGAGGAATTCAAGTGTGCAAAAGCCAGGCTCCAGATGACACTGAATGAATCTCGAGACCCAGTGGTGAGCAACAACGCGCCGACCTTGGCAACTGGGCCCAAATGGAGGCCAGGAAAAGCAGTCCAGGAGGCAACAGCAGCCCTCAGACATGCTGACATTGTGGGTCATGTTCAGCAAGGGAGAGGAGTCCTTGGGCTAACTAGCCGTGCTGCTTGGAGTAAGGCCACTGCACCAGAGCGGCGGAAGATGGTAGTGCAGGAAGTACGCCATCAGGAGGAGGCTGCAAGGTGGGCCAAGGCAGTCTCTCTTACCAAACAGGGACAGTGGACTCGATGGGACAGTGTGGAGAAGAGGAAGATCAGCTGGAAGGATCTGTGGGCCATGGAAGCGAGGCGGTTGAGCTTTTCAATCAGAGCAACATATGACGTCCTTCCAACACCAGTTAATCTTCACCAATGGTATGGTGAAGATCCGGACTGTGCCCTCTGTTCCATGCCAGCCAACCTCAGGCACATTCTCACAGGGTGTAAAACAAGCCTCACCCAAGGACACTACACTTGGCGTCACAACCAAGTCCTTAAAAACCTTGCGTCCGCCCTGGAGGACAAGCGAGCTGCCACCAACTCCCTACCACCCACAGCAGCATCACACTCCTTACGGACAAACTTTGTCCGCGAAGGGGCTAAACCACCGAAGAGCGGCTCTACACCATTAGAGCGAGACCAGCTGCGCTTGGCCCGCGACTGGAAAATGCTAGCTGACATTGGCCGGCAACTTGTGTTTCCTCCGGAGACCGCAACCACCACCCTAAGACCTGACATGGTGCTCTGGTCCCGTTCACTCAATAAGGTCTTCATCATTGAGCTCACAGTACCCTGGGAAAACTCAGTAGATGAGGCTTATGAGCGAAAACATCTGCGCTATGCTGCTCTAGCTGCAGAAGCACGGCATCATGGCTGGAACACAGAAGTCCGACCAGTGGAGGTGGGCTGCAGAGGTTTTGTGGCAACATCTACAACCAGACTGCATAGAGACCTGGGAATTAAGGACCAGAGCCAGCGTTCGGCAATCAAAGCTGTATCAGAGGTGGCAGAAGGCAGCAG
The DNA here is from genome assembly GCF_036934945.1 of Oncorhynchus masou masou. Taxonomy (NCBI): domain Eukaryota; kingdom Metazoa; phylum Chordata; class Actinopteri; order Salmoniformes; family Salmonidae; genus Oncorhynchus; species Oncorhynchus masou. The sequence goes on from NC_088223.1 coordinate 58,263,428, forward strand.
TCAGTGGCTCTGGATGAAGAGGAAAGACCCCAGCTGGGCCCGGAAGTGAGAGGGCCAGGAGGTATGCGGTCAACAATGCTTGACTCCGGGAGGAGGATGCCCCTGCCATGCATAGTCCCACGGGATGTTGGCTATCAACAACAAGGCAACTCCTATGACTAATTGGGAATGGGATGCAAGCGTAGGATTGATCACCCTGTCGCTGGCCGCCTTTGGGGAGGGTGTATAGTGTGAAAGGCCGAAACACCCTAGGAACCAAAGGTACACTACTGACGATGCGCTCCCCAAATTTCACCACGCTCACTGTTCATTAACTCTTGGAAGTGCTTGCACAAAGGATAGTAACGTCTCATCCTGTGTTCTTGGAATCTGAATTACACTACTCAGTCTGCAACCCAGGATTTGTAAGATACTGGTTGAAATGAAAACAGACAGAGGCCCAGCCTACAATAGTCAAATGTTTTATTCACGAGATGGAAAAGATGATAAAAAAGATGGATAAGTTAAAAAAATACAAATAATAATTAAAGAGCAGCAGGAAAATAACAGTAGCGAGGTTATATACAGGGGGTATTGATACAGTGTCATTGTGCGGGGAGTACACGTCTGTCGTGCTAACCACTTCCTTGTTCTTCTTCAGGGATCACAAGGCAGTAGGGAGACGGCCGTTTGACAAGATGGCTACCCTCCTAGCCTACCTGGGGCCCCCAGAGCACAAACCTGTGGCTGACACCCACTGGTCCAGCCTCAACCTCACCAGCTCCAAGTTTGAAGAATTTATGACAAGGTACACACATCAAATTACTATTAATCACATAGATCTCACTGTCACAAGCCGGTCTCATAAAACTGGATATGATAGTATCTGAGGCAGGGGTTGTTTTATTAGTACTCTAAAAGTACCTCCGATCTTGTATTTGCTGCCTCAGACACCAGGTACATGAGAAAGAGGAGTTCAAAGCCCTGAAGACCCTCAACATCTTCTACCAGGCTGGCACCTCCAAGAACGGCAACCCTGTCTTCTACTACATCACACGCAGGTGAGGCCTGCAGACTGTCACATTTCAACAGAGTCACAAAACGCTCTATTCACTTCATCATGATGCATTTATTCAGAAACATTGATGCTGGAAACATTTTAAAATGAGGCATTGAGTTGGAGCACTCAACAATAAAAGGCATAGATTAATTTATTTTAGCTCACCTTAATCCATTGTACAGATGAGAACAGGTGACTGACGTTTCGACGTCAAGCTGACGTCTTTCTCAGTGACTTGACAGTTGCACTAAGGCCACTAGGCTATAAATAGGAGCTATTTAGACACAACAATGTATGAAAGTAATGTTTCAAGGTAAATGGCAAATTAATACCAATAATAGGAGATCATGTCTGGTTAATCAATAGCATGTCTTGTTAATCAATATGGAATCATGAAATAAGCAAAAAAGTGTTAAACAAATCAAAATATATTTTAGATTTGGCATTCTTCAAAGTAGCCACCCTTTGCCTAGATGACAGCTTTGCACACTCTTGGAATTCTATCAACCAGCTTCATGAGGTGGAATGCATTTCAATTAAAAGATGTTCCTTGTTAAAAGTTAATTTGTGGAATTTCTTTCCTTAATGCGTTTGAGCCAATCAGTTGTGTTGTGACAAGGTTGGGGTGGTATACAGAAGATGGTAAAAGACCAAGCCCTTATTATGGCAAGAACAGCTCAAGTAAGCAAAGAGAAATGACATTCCATTATTACTTTAACACATGAAGGCCAGTCAATCTGGAAAATTTGATCATTTCTTTTGTGTCACTGGCTTACACACAATACCCCATAATGTCAAAGTGGAATTATGTTTTTGGAAATTTGACAAATTAATAACAAATGAAACGCTGAAATGTCTTGAGCCAATAAGTATTCAACCCCTTTGTTTTGGCAAGCCTAAATCATTTAAGGAGTAAAAATGAGCTTAAGTCATATAATACGTTGCATGGACTCACTCTGTGTGCAATAAGTGTTTTAACATGATTTTTGAATGACTACCTTATCTCTGTACCTCACACATACATTTGTCTGTTAGGTCCCTCAGTCAAGCAGTGAATTTAAAACAGATTCAACCACAAAGACCAGGGAAGTTTGCCAATGCCTCGCAAAGAAGGGCACTTATTGGTATGTGGGTGAAAATCCCTTGGGAGTATGGTGAGGTTATTGATCACACTTTGGATGGTGTATCAATACACTCAGTCACTAGAAAGATACAGGCATCCTTCCAACTCAGTTGCCTCAGTGGAAGGTCAATGGTGACTTCAAAACTGTTTAAAAATAACTGAGTTAAAAAAAAATTATGGCTGTGATAGGATAAAACTGAGGACGGATCAACAACCTTGTAGTTACTCCACATTACTCATTTAATTGACAGAGTGAAACGAAGGAAGCCTGTACAGAATAAAAACTTGCATCCTGTTTGCAACAACACACTAAAGTGATACTGCAAATAAATGTGGCAAAGCAGTTCCCTTTTTTTCCTGAATACTAAGTGTTATGTTTGGGGAAAATCCAATTCCACACATTACTGACTACCACTATTAATATTTTCAAGCATAGTGGTGTCTGATTCATGTTATGGGTATGCGGCAGGGTAGCCTAGTGGTTAGAGCGTTGGACTAGTAACTGGAAGGTTGCAAGTTCAAACCCCCAAGCTGACAAGGTACAATCTGTCATTCTGCCCCTGAACAGGCAGTTAACCCACTGTTCCTAAGCCATCATTGAAAATACGAAATTGTTCTTAACTGACTTGCCTAGTTAAATAAATGTAAATGCTTGTAATTAAGGACTGGAGTTTTTCAGGATAAAATTAAATAATGGAATAGGGCGAAGCACTGCTTTCCACCAGACATTGGGAGATGCATTAACCTTTCAGCTGGACAATAACCGAAAACCCAAGGCCAACTCTATACTGGAGTTGCTTATCAAGAAGACTGTGAATCTTGTGTTCGAGTTACAGTTTTGACTTAAATCTGCTTGAAAATCTGTGGCAAGACCTGAAAGTGGTTGTCTAGAAATGATCAACAACCAATTTCACGGAGCTTGAAGAATGTTTTGAAAAGAATAATGGGCAAAGGTTGCACTATCCAGGTGTGGAAAGCTCTTAGAGATTTACACAGAAAGACTGCTTTTACAAAGTATTGACTCAGTAGTGTGAATACTCATGTAAATGAGATTTCTGTATTTAATTTTCAATAAATGTGCAACTATTTCAAAAAATCCCGTTTTCAATTTGTCATTATGGGATATTGAATCCATTTTGAATTCAAAGTGTGGAATAAGTCAAGGAGTATGAATACTTTCTGAAGGCACTGTATGTAGTCTATTTTTGTACCTGTGTGGCATAGGATGTGAAGTCTGAAACCGCTTGAAGCTGGGATGTCCCTCGTTCCATTTCATTTGGTCTTCCGACTGTCCATCAACTCCTGGCTGAACACTACATCACAGCCACTGACAAAGCACATGCCTGCAATCCTTGCATCGTAGTGCAGAAGGAGAGCGTGGTCACTTGCATACTCATAGATCGATTTATAGCCATTCGTCTAAATTATTTCCTAGATTTTTAAACCAACACTTTCTCTTTGTCATAGATGGAAAATATTATGAGTTCAGGAATCCAAGCTAGAGCTCTGTGTGACGTTCACAGCGATGGGGGAAGACATTTTGAACGAGAGATCTTCAGAAAATATGCAGATTTTCTCTAACATTAAATATACAAATATGTATTTCATAGTTATAAGGAATGTGAAATCGTATAGTTATTGGTTTTATAATTTGATTATACTATATTTAAAAAGCATATGTCATTTCAAGACTTATTCATACAGTTTTGTTGAATAGGAAATGCATCATATGATATTTTTCTATTTGTACTATGTACTTGAGCTGGTGTCCCCAAAAGTGACTACACCTCAGCAATTTATAACTATTTTTACCAGAAAGGTTAGATTTTAACAGCCTTACTAGTTATTGTTTATGGCCCTCTCATGCTGAATAGTTGTTTTCAGGGGTTACGTAGATTACACATAGTTACATTTATGAAGTTAAGGTCGCTGTACATTTTAAATAACCGACTTGAATGCAAGTAAATTTATCACAATTAACATCTCACCAATTATAACAACAGGACCACCAGCACCATTCAAAGATCTCTGCCACTTACCTGTTGTTATGAAAAAGTAAACCCTCTCACCTGCAGTGGTTTATGAGCAAAGTAAACCCTCTCACCTGCAGTGGTTTATGAGCAAAGTAAACCTCTCACCTGCAGTGGTTTATGAGCAAAGTAAACCCTCTCACCTGCAGTGGTTTATGAGCAAAGTAAACCCTCTCACCTGCAGTGGTTTGTGAACAAAGTAAACCCTCTCACCTGCAGTGGTTTGTGAACAAAGTAAACCTCTCCTGCAGTGGTTTGTGAACAAAGTAAACCCTCTCACCTGCAGTGGTTTATGAGCAAAGTAAACCCTCTCACCTGCAGTGGTTTATGAGCAAAGTAAACCCCTCCTGCAGTGGTTTGTGAACAAAGTAAACCCTCTCACCTGCAGTGGTTTGTGAACAAAGTAAACCCCTCCTGCAGTGGTTTGTGAACAAAGTAAACCCTCTCACCTGCAGTGGTTTGTGAACAAAGTAAACCTCTCCTGCAGTGGTTTGTGAGCAAAGTAAACCCTCTCACCTGCAGTGGTTTGTGAACAAAGTAAACCCTCTCACCTGCAGGTTTGGGCCAACAGTTTGGGATGAGGGGTTTTATTGTACCTGGCTAATGACATCATTATAGTTGACCATTGGCAGCAAACCTCAAAGGGGGATGGCCAGTATTTTTGTTGAGCCTTTCCAATTGAAATTCACAATGCTGTCTCATAGACATTCACTCATAGACATACAGCCCATAGACATTCACTCACTCACTCACTCACTCACTCACTCACTCACTCACTCACTCACTCACACTGTGCTGCTAATAGAAACAAAGGTACAGTATGGTGCCACCTGCTGCTGAGTCAAGGTCATAGCCTATAGAATGTTTGGAAATAACTCTGTTTAATAGTCAAGAAACAGGCAAACACATCTCGGAGGTGAAGTAAGGTCCATTAAGGAACTATTAAAAGTTAACGATGAAAACAGAGTTATGCACATATTGAATACCAAAACTTTTTTTTTCAACATCCCAGTAATGATGTGTACGGTGGTAGACTGGTAGTGTAAAATGTACATCGATGCTACCTGTGCATGTCATATGTTATTGATTTAGTTTGAGAGATGTGTAAGTGTGACACAGTATTCAGAATGGTAAGAAAACAGAATGTTGGTTTAATGACACTCATTTGTGTATGTTTGTGCAGTTGTCCAATAGACTGATAAGGACATTCACTCCAGACATTTTAATTTAACTTTCAGAGAACGTACAGGGTGAGAGTCAGGAGGAGCCACAGGTTCAGTACTAGTGGGAGTTTTGACCTGGCGCTGGGGGCTGGGCTGGTGTTGTGGTCCGGGGAGCCACCCTTGTTGGCCCTCTTGACACTCCTGGTGCGGAGGGTGGCCGTTCTCCTTGGGATGGTAGAGGGGTTGTTAGTGGTGAAGGCTGTATCTGTAGTGTAGATGCTGTCAGTAGTAAAGGTTGTGTCTGTTATGAAGGTGTCGTCTGTGGTTGACGTGCTGCTTTTGGTGTGGGACCTGTCAGTGGACAGGGTGGAAATGGCCAGTGGGGTTGAAGTGAATGGGTAGTGGTCTGTGAAGAGGTTGTTGTTCTCTGGTCCACTGGGGCGTCCTGGGGCTCTCCTGGTGTGGAGCTGGGTGTTGAGCAGGGCAGACTCAGACAGGTACCAAGGCCACCTGGTCAGGGCCTCTGGGGGAGGAGGGTGGCTCCTCTCCTCCTGAGTACCAGCAGCCAGGGGAGGCTGCGTGTAGGAGGCAAAGTGCCATCCTCCAGTCCTGGCCGGGTGGGGCTCTCCACAGACAGGGTGAGTGTGGCAGGGGCAGCCAAGCACGCGGGTGGACGTGTGCTGGAGCCAGGCCAGCAGGTGGGTGATGTTGGTCTGGTGCTCACAGGCCCAGGGGTTGTCCCCCAGAGAGAGGAGGCTCAGGCTGCCCAGCTGGCTGAAGGCCTCAGGGCCCACAGAGGAGAAGCGGTTGGAGTGCAGGTAGAAGGTGGTCAGCCTGGACATCCGGTTCAGAGTGCCAGGCAGGATCTGCACCAGGGAGTTGTGGGACAGGTCTACGGTCTCCAAGCTGGCTGGCATGTTGGTGGGCACGGTCCAGAAGTGGTTGTTGCTGAAGTTGAGCAGGCGTAGGCTGGACAGGGTGTTGTTGATGAACACGGCCCGCTCCAGCTTGTTGTTGGACAGGTCTAGGACCCGCAGGTTCCACTGGTAGGCAGTGTCATTCTTGTCCAGTAGGTGGATGTGGTTGGCTGCAGCGTGGAGCTCCCACAGTGCCTTTGGCAGGGCGGTGGGCAGGCGGACCAGCCTGTTGTGGGACAGGTCCAGGGTGCGGAGGTGGGCGAAGTTACTCAGCTGGCCATCCAGGTCGTGGATACGGTTGTGAGACAGGTTGAGGGAGTGCAGGTTGTGCTGCAGGCCCAGGGGCAGCGTCCTCAGGCCCCTCCAGGAACAGTCCACCTCTCTGTGGCTGCGGTTACAGGTACACATGGGGGGGCAGACAGCCAGGGCCTGGAGACACAGCAGCATCAACAGCCATAGCGTGGCCACACAATGGGGAGGGCCACTGTGGGGCATCAGTAGCACACGCCTTGAAACACAGGAGGAATGGGTTAGAAACATGATGGCAAACCCACTTTATTAGCTAGGCTACATATCAGCAGCATCTAGTAGTAAAACCTTATAGTCCACGTAGGTAGAAGACCAAGAACGAGCAGTGTGAATGAATGAGAGGCAGACTGCACCAGTAGTGGAGTAGAGGCTGCTGAGCTGACTAGAGACCACAGTTCAGATCTAATTCTCTCTCGCTCCCATTCTGCTCTGCCCAACTCTCTCCCATGGAGGATCCCTAATATCTGGCACATGGAGGCAGTACATGCACTGTACCAACATGACTGTGACCTCAAAAAATTATGCAGGTATAGTAATCAGGCAGTGTGTGTAGAGATGCACTCAGTCAGTCACAGTGCTGCAGATATACCTTCTCCAGCATGCTCATGCATGCAACACAGTATATGAGTAGGGTTTAAACGTTTGTCTTTAACACCTACAGTCCGGGACCTATTTATTTAAGGAGTTCCCCCATCCTCCCTAGCAACAGACTAGTGGGCAGTGTCATGCTTTGACTACAATGGCTTGTAGATTGTTTTGAAGAGGATGTTCTGATTGGCTTGGGTTATTAGTCTGTAGGGGATACCTTTTTAGAAGATGGTTGTAGTTCACTTGAGGTGGGAATTCCCTGCTGTCCCATTTCACTGATGTTAATTAGCCTGTTCGATATATAGCCCAGTTAGTGAGTGTCAGCTATTGAGCAGGGAATTGTTCTTACTAGAACAGGCTGACGAGATGGGTTTTTATAAATGATTATGGAGAGGACGGAGACACCGGCCAGTCCCACAGAGTCAGAGAGGATGTATTGTGAGCAGTGCAGATATTGTTACTGTAGCACCACACTCATGTATGTAAGGTTGTGTGTGTGTGCATTGCTACTTTCTTGTTTTTCTATTTGATACCATCGGTGTGCGAGAGTAGAGACACTCACCTTTTCCTCATCTTTGCATTCCAGTCTCTCCTCTCTTCTGTGGTCCTCAGCCCAGGCTGAGCTCCTGCCTTTGTCTCCTGAAACACTGGAGTGGCTGCTGCAATGCTGATGAGGGATTTTCCTGGGTTTGACCGGTTGTCGCTCATTCACTGTTTTTAACGCTCTCTTCCTTTCCCCTCCTTACCTTCTGAGGCTGTTTTGTCCCCTGGTTTTGTCCTTCATCCCTCTTTCTTCTCTGGAGGATGGACTGTTAGGAGGATCTGTCTCTTCTTCTATCCTTTAGGTTCAGTGATGAGGGGAGCATTAAACAGTGTAAGCTCCTACTGCTTGAGCAGCCACTGCCGACTGTGCAGGGAAGAGTGTGTGTGTCTTGGGGAGGGGGAAAGTGGGAGGGGTGTAGGAGAAGAGTAGAGGGATGCAGAGCGGCTCATAGCTATTGATGACTGAGGAGCTGGGGGCTGCTGATGCCAATGTTTCATAATCACTATCCTTTCACTCATTCAAATAAATCTCTTCCTGTCTCTCTCTCTCTCTCTCTCTCTCTCTCTCTCTCTCTCTCCCCACACCTTCCTCTTTCCATTTCTCTGTATTAAGCTACCAATACAATTCCACTGACTCACTGCACCATGGAAGTGAATTGATTTTGTTGTGGCACAGCAATGTTTTTCATATTTACTATAATAGTTATGTACCCAATTTGAAGGCCCCCCCTACAAATATTGCTGTAATGGAAAACCTTTGCATTTGGATTGATGTTGGTGTCAGTATTATGTCATCACAGACAACCCATTTTAGACTTGGCATGCAATACATCCACGCATTCATCATGTTGTCAGCCATAAGTAGCTGAATAATTATCTGGGAAAGACGCTGGGAACACAAAGAAGGGATCCGTGGCGGTGTGGAAGTTCAGAATGTGGTTTTGTGCTGCTTCGTTGTTTTATTCCCCCTCTGGTCAGTGAAAACAGGGCATTCTTTGAGAGCCCAGTGGTACTGCCCAGCAGAGAGATGGACTCGCTCTGCTTACTAATACCCAGCCTCACACGCTCTGTAATGGAGGGTCTTGCACACACTCTCTCTCTCTCACACACACACACATTTAGCTGTCTCTCAGACACACTCTGTAGCAGAGAAGCACTCAGGAAGCACTTGACAAGGTGTCGTAATTCTTTATTGTTGTATACAAAGGATAGATGGAGCTAGAGTAGAAACATTTGAATTCTTCTTTACTGTAGAGAAAAGACCAAGAAAGTGATGTTGAATTGTAGTAATACATTGTGAGAGTGTTTCTGGAAGAGCTTTGATGCTTAAAATCCTCTAAATGCAGTCTCTTTACTTGACCTGATACTACAGTTCAGTGGTGGTTGGTTCTGCTTTTGTCATATTAACAGCATTTCTATTGCATATACAATGTCTAAAAAAGTGAGTGAAATGTGACAACAAGCAAGCTGTGAATATATCCACTAGACAAAATAGGAGTCAGTTCCTCTGATCAGTGACACGAGGAATGCTCTACATTTGAACAAATACTTATTTTTGTTTTTCAAAAATACAAATGAAAAAAAGCTACTGTGGTATTGAAAAATCACTATTTGTCTACGCAAACACCTGTCAGTGCGAAAGCAGATGGTCTCTTTAGGGCATGTCAGAAGCTGTTGTATAAAACTGTGCTGAACCAATCGGTATGCGGTCTGAGAAGGTCACCATGAGTGCGCACCTCACCCCACCACCACATCACTGGAGGCCTGGGAGGAAGGAGAGGCTATTGTGGCTGCGGGGTCAGAGGGCTCTGCAGGCTGGTTGGTGGTGACTGGGCTCTCCTGGCTGGGGGTCGCCGCTCCATTTTCAGCACTTCCTGACGTGTCGTTAGCTGTGGCTGCCTCCTTCTCTTTCTTCTTGGGCTTGGCTTTCGCCGTCTCATCTTTCCCTTGCTCCTTGACTGACTTCTCTGGCTCCTCTTCCTTGCCCCTCTCCCCCTCCTGCGTCTGTCTGAGCTCTGGCATCATCAGGCTGGTCTCATTGGTCTCAGAGCCAGGCCTCTCCTTGGTCTTCTGCCCAGTGCCCCTGTGCCCAGAACCGCTCTCCAGCTCTACGTTGCTGCGGGTGGGGCGGCTGCTACGTAGCTGGTGCTTCAGGTGGAACACCTGGTACAACAGCACCACGGTGGAGACAAGCAGGACGGTACACAGGACCACTAGGCAACCCGTCACTATCAGCAGGATGGTGCCATCCATCTCCTTAAACCGACACTTAAACAGACAGTCGGCACAGGGATTGGGATGGGCGTTAGTATTGGCTCTGGATGGTGTGTTGGTGGTTGCTGGGATGTTGGTGGCCCCTGGGATGTTGGTTGCAGATGTTGCCCATGTGGAGTGTGTAGGTGAGGTTTGATTTGTTGCTGTGGTTAAACCTGTAGGTACAGATGGTCCCATGGTTGTGTCAGGGCTAGCCCCATATCCCATTAGTACTACACTGTACAGCAAGAGGCAGACCCGGGAGCCATTCATATTTCTAATGGGGAAGAGTGAGAAAAAGAGTGAGCTTGACTGGTGACTCTCAGAAAGTATAATAAGATCTTTAATTTGTGCTTGTTTTTTTTGTAACATTTCCTATTGTGATTTCATGTGTGAGTCAGTTTCCATACTGTCTGATTCAATCAGCAGTCGGAGATCAATGGTCTCATTTGAGATTTCACGTCTTGATTAATTTTAACCATTATTCATTTGTTTTGCCCAGAATATATTTTAGATCATTGACAATCAATGTTCACTTCCAGTTTAGGCCAGCACATTTTTAAAAATGTACTGATATTATGCAATTTCTATCTCCCAGAAAATGTAGCTCAAGCGATTCTGGTCAATTTAGACCATAACCTATACATTCTGGTCAATATAGACCGTAACCTACACATTCTGGGTATGATGAACAAAATCTCACTATTAAATTTCCTTATAGTTAGGTTCTCAAAATAATAGACTATACAATTTTGTATATATTTTTTTTAAATGACTATTTCCAAACTTTTTTCTCTTCTTAAATATGTTAATGTCACTTACCTTGACGGAGTTGACAAGTTTGTTTGTGGTACTTCGTAACACGGGAGAAGCCAGCCAAGATTTTTAAAAAAAACAGCCGTATGTGTAATAAATGTCTGGGGGGGAGGAAAGGGGTGTGAGAGAAGCCTTCATCAGGCTCGCACAGTAATGATATGTTTCCTGTACCGCTCTCACTTCTCCTTTGCTGCTTTATTTGAAGCTAACGGTAACTTCCAAAATAACGGAAACACTTGAGTAAACGAAGGATACAAAGTATATTGAAAGCACTTGAATCCACACAGGTGTGCTTCCTGATTTTAATTAAGCAATTAACACCCCATCATGCTTAGGGCCATGTATAAAAATGCTGGGCAGGCCATTATTTTTCCCATTATTTTGGCTACCATGGCTATGTCCCCATCCACAGGGCACGAGGGGTCACTGAATGGTTTGATGAGCATGAAAATGATGTAAACCATATGGCATGGCTTTCGCAGTCACCAGATCTCAACCCTATTGAACACTTATGGGAGTTTCTGGAGCCGCGACTGAGATAGTGTTTTCCACCACCATCTACAAAACACCAAATGATGGAATTTCTTGTGGAAGAATGGCATCGCATCCCTCCAATAGAGTTCCAGACACTTGTGAATCTATGCCAACTTTACCAAGGTGCATTGAAGCTGTTCTGGCCCAATGCCCTATTAAGATGCTTTATGTTGGTGTTTCCTTTATTTTGGAAGTTACCTGTATATCAGTTTGTGTGTGTGTGATGATTCGCTTGGTCACACAGAAGCCAGACAGTAAGCACTATGGTTAACACCCTACAACAGGTGGGCTGTTGAGTGGAGTGGAAACATGTTGCGTTGTCTTGGAGATGAGAAGTGTTTATAATTACTAATCAAATTGTATTTGTCACATGCGCCGAATACAACATGTGTAGACCGTACATGTGTAGATATGTAAATGCTTACTTACAAGCTCATAAACCAACAATGCAATTTTAAGAAAAATACCTAAAAAGAAAATAAATACAAGTAACAAAGAGCAGCAGTAAAATAACAATAGCAAGGCTATATACAGGGGGTACTGGTACAGAGTCAATGTGTGGGTGCAGCGGTTAGTCAAGGTAATTTGTACAGTCGGAAGTTTACATACACTTATGTTGGAGTCATTAACTCATTTTTCAACCACTCCACAAATGTCTTAACAAACTATAGTTTTGGCAAGTCGGTGAGAACATCTACTTTGTGCATGACACAAGTAATTGTTTTAACAATTGTTTACAGGCAGATTATTTCACTTATAATTCACTATCACAATTCCAGTGGGTCGGAAGTTGACTGTGCCTTTTTTAAACAGCTTGGGAAATTCCAGAAAATGATGTCATGGCTTTAGAAGCTTCTGATAGGCTAATTGACATAATTTGAGTCAATTGGAGGTGTACCCGTGGATGTATTTCAAGGCCTACCTTCAAACTCAGTGCCTCTTTGCTTGACATCATGGAAAAATCAAAATAAATCGGCCAAGACCTCAAACACAATTGTAGACCTCCAAGTCTGATTCATCCTTGGGAGCAATTTCCAAATTACCACGTTCATCTGTATAAACAATAATACGCAAGTATAAACACCATGGGACCACGCAGCCGTCATACCGCTCAGGAAGAAGACGCGTTCTGTCTCCTAGAGATGAATGTACTTTGGTGTGAAAAGTGCAAATCAATCCCAGTACAACAGCAAAGGACCTTGTGAAGATGCTGGAGGAAACAAGTACAGAGATATCTATATCCACAGTAAAACGAGTCCTATATCGACATGACCTGAAAGGCCGCTCAGCAAAGAAGAAACCACTGCTCCAAAACCGCCATAAAAAAGCCAGACTACGGTTTGCAACTGCACATGGGGACAAAGATTGTACTTTTTGGAGAAATGTCCTCTGGTCTGATGAAACAAAAATATAACTGTTTAGCCATAATGACCATCGTTATGTTTGGAGAAAAAAGGGAGAGGCTTGCAAGCCGAAGAACACCATCCCAACCGTGAAGCACGGGGGTGGCAGCATCATGTTGTGGGGGTGCTTTGCTGCAGGAGGGACTGGTGCACTTCAGAAAATAAATCATCACGAGGAAGGACAATTGTGGATATATTGAAGCAACATCTCAAGACATCAGTCAGGAAGTTAAAGCTTGGTCACAAATGGGTCTTCCAAATGGACAATGACCCCAAGCATACTTCCAAAGTTGTGGCAGAATGGCTTAAGAACAACAAAGTCAAGATATTGCAGTGGCCATCACAAAGCCCTGACCTCAATCCTATAGACAATTTGTGGGCAGAAAAAGCGTGTGCGAGCAAGGAGGCCTACAAACCTGACTCAGTTACACCAGCTCTGTCAGGGGGGAATGGGCCAAAATTCACCCAACTTATTGTGGGAAGTTTGTGGAAGGCTACCCAAAACTTTTGACCCGAGTTAAACAATTGAAAGGCAATGCTACCAAATACTAATTGAGTATATGTAAACTTCTGACCCACTGGGAATGTGATGAAAGCTGAAAAAAAAATTATCCTATTATTCTGACATTTCACATTCTACAAATAAAGTGGTGATCCTAACTGACCTAAGACAGAATTTCTTACAAGGATTACATGTCAGGAATTGTGAAAAACTGAGTTTAAATGTCTTTGGCTAAGGTGTATGTAAACTTCCGACTTCAACTGTACATGTAGGTACAGTTATTAAAGTGACTATATAGATAATAAACAGAGTAGCAGCACTGTAAAAGAGGTGGGGGCAATGCAAATAGTCTGGATAGCCATTTGATTAGATGTTCAGGAGTCTTATGGCTTGAGGGGAGAAGCTGTTTTTTAGAAGCCTCTTGGACCTAGACTTGGCCCTCCAGTACTGCTTGCTGTGCTGAACCGTTAATGACTAGAGTGGCTGGAGCCTTTGACAATTTTTAGGGCCTTCCTTTGACACCGCCTGGTATAGAAGTCCTGGGTGGCAGGAAGCTTGTCCCAAGTGATGTACTGGGAGGTACGCACTACCCTTTGTAGTGCCTTACGGTTGGAGGCCGAGCAGTTGCCATACCAGTCAAGATGCTCTCGATGGTGCAGCTGTAGAATCTTTTGCGGATCTGAGGACTCATTCCAAATATTTTCAGTTCAGTCTCCTGAGATTGAATAGGTTTTGTCGTGCCCTCTTCACGACTGTCTTGGTGTGCTTGGATGTTTGTTTGTGATGTTTACACCAAGGAACTTAAAACCTGTTGGGTCTAGGGGGCACAAGGAGTTCCCTGAAGGGAACACGCCCTCCCATTCAGCTGATAAAAATATTATTTCGAAATATTTAACTTTCACACATTAACCTGTCTGGCCCACCCGGGACGCAACCGCACCCCCTGCCAACAATAAATGCAAATGCGCTACGCCAAATGCTAATAGCACTCGTTAAAACTCAAACGTTCATTAAAATTCACATGCAGGGTAGTCAATTCAAGCTACACTCGTTGTGAATCAAGCCAACGAGTCAGATTTGTAAAATGCTTTTCGGCGAAAGCATGAGTAGCTATTATCTGATAGCAGGCAACACGCCGAAATACCAGAAGGGACGTAAACAAAGGAATTAGCGTAGCCGGCGCTACACAAAACGCAGAAATAAAATATAAAACATTCATTACCTTTGACGAGATTCTTTGTTGGCACTCCTATATGTCCCATAAACATCACAATTGGGTCTTTTTTTTTATTAAATCGGTCCTTGTGTACCCAAAATGTCAATTTATGAACACCGTCAGATCCAGTAAAAACACATTTTTTAAACCCAATGTTATTTTTTAAAATTAAAAAAGTTGCCTTTAAACTTTGACAAAATACTTCAAACTACTTCTGTAATCCAACTTTAGATATTACTAAACGTTAATAAACGATCAAATTGATCACGGAGCGATCTGTATTCAATAAGTTTGGGAAACATAACTAACTTTTCCGGTTCCATTGTTTACAGCTGTGGACTTGACAACCAGATGTGGCTATTACTCAGATGACCAACGATTTAGTTGAATCGAAATCACAACACTGGCGACATAGTGTGGAAGCTGTAGGAACTGTAATCTCACCCTTAAGTATTTTTCCTTCCAATAGACAATACATGGGCTGGCGGATTGAGTTTTTCTTCGTCGATTTAGTAACCAGGTTTTCTGGCGATTTTGACCACGGAACTCGTTCTGTTATAGTCACAGACACCATTGAACCAGTTCTAGAAACTTCAGAGTGTTTTCTATGCACACATACTAATCATATGCATATACTATATTCCTGGCATGAGTAGCAGGACGTTGAAATGTTGCGCGATTTTTATCAGAATGTTGAAAAAAGTAGCCCGATCTCTAAGAGGTTTTAACAAGTCCAATACAGCAAATGAAAGATAAACATCTTGTTAATCTTCCCATCGTGTCTGATTTCAAAAAATAAAAAATAAATAATAATAAAAAATAAAAATGTTTTACAGCATAATCAAACATATATTTGTTAGATGACCACCAAATTCAAAAACACAGTGATATTTCAGTCTCAAAAGCAAAAATATAGATAAAATGAATCACTAACCTTTGATTATCTCCATCAGATGACACTCATAGGACATCATGTTATACATGTATTGTGTGTTTTTGTTCAATAATGTGCATGTGTGTGTGTATGTATGTATGTATATATGTGTGTGTGTGTGTGTGTGTGTGTGTATATATATATAATGTATCTATATAAATATGTATCTATATAAATCACAGTTTACATTGGCGCATTACGTGCAGTAATGTTTTGATTCCAAAACATCTGGTGATTTTTGCAGGAATACTCACAATAAACATTGATAAAAGATGCAAGTGTTATTCACAGTATTAAAGATAAATGTATCCTCTATGCAACCGCTGTGTCAGATTTAAAAAAAATACTTTACAGAAAAAGAATAATCTGAGAATGGCGCTCAGAACCCAAAGATATAGCCGCCATTTTGGCTTCAACAGAAGCTACAAAAAACACTAAATATTCACTTACCTTTGAATATCTTCATCAGAAGGCAGTTCCAGGAATCCCAGTTCGACAATAAATGACTGATTTGTTCCATAAAGTTCCAAAAAGCCCATAATTTAGCCACTTGTTGTTATCTTGTTCAGCCCTGCATTCAATCCTCAAAAAGCACGAGCAATTCCTCCATACAAAAACTCAAAAAGTTCCGTTACAGGTTGTAGAAACAAGTCAAATTATGTATGCAATCCATATTTAGGATGTTTTAAACATTAATCAGCAATAAGGTTCCAACCGGAGAATTTCATTGTCTGAAGAAAAGCATAGGAACGCAAGAACACTCTTGTGACCGTGCGTAATGAGACCGAGGCTTTCTGCCAGACCACCCACTAAAAGAGCTATTATGAAGCCCCACCTTTGTAATAGAATCATACAAGCAGAATCTAAAGACGGTGACATCTTTTGTAAGCCCAAGGAAGTGCATTCTCAACCATATCTAAGGTGGACATCCAATGGCACTGTTTTCTAAATTGAGTTCTCACTTCCTGTTCTGATTTCTTCTCAGGTTTTTGTCTGCCATATGAATTCTGTTATACTCTCAGACATAATTCACAGTTTTAGAAACTTGAGAGTGTTTTCTATCCACCAGTAATAATACTATGCATGTATTCCCATCTGGAAAACAGTAGGAGGCCGTTTACTCTGGGCACGCCTTTCATCCAAAAGTGAAAATACTGCCCTCTAGCCTCAACATGTTTTAACTCTCAGCCTGCTCCGCTACAGCCCTGTCGATGTGAATGGGGGTGTGTTTGGTCCTCTTTGTCCTGTAGTCCACATTCATCTAATTTGTCTTGATCACGTTGAGGGAGAGGTTGTTGGCCTGGCTCCACACGGTCAGGTCTCTGACCTCCCTATAAGCTGTCTCGTCATTGTCGGTGATCAGGCCTACCACTGTTGTGTCGTCTGCAATCTGAATGATGGTGTTGGAGTCGTGCCTGGCCATACAGTCTTGGGTGAATAGGGAGTACTGGAGTTGACTGAGCATGCACCCCTGAATGGCCCCTGCGTTGAGGATCAGCGTGGCGGATGGGTTGTTACCTATCCTTACCACCTGAGGGCGGCCTGTCAGGAAATCCAGGATCCAGTTGCAGAGGGAGGTGTTTAGTCCGAGGGTCCTTAGCTTAGTGATGAGCTTTGGTGTTGAATGCTGGTGTTGAATGCTGAGCTGTCGTCAATGAATAGCGTTCTCACAGGTGTTCCTTTTGTCCAGGTGGGAAAGGTCAGTGTGGAGTGCAATAGAGATGGCATGATCTGTTGGGGCGGTATGTAAATTGGAGTGGGTCTAGGAATTCTGTGATAATGGTGTTTATGTGAGCCATAACCAGCCTTTCAAAGCACTTCATGTCTACAGACGTGAGTGCTACGGGTTGTTAGTCATTTAGGCAGGTTACCTTGGTGTTGGTATTACAGACTCAGACAGGGAGAGGTTGAAAATGTCAGTGAAGACACTTGCAAGTTGGCCAGTGCAAGCTCGGGGTACATGTCCTGGTAGTCCGTCTGGTCCTGCGACCTTGTGAATGTTGACCTATTTGAATGTCTTACTCACATCGGCTACGGAGAGCGTGGTCACACAGTCGTCTTTAACATCTGATGCTCTCATGCATGCTTCAGCGTGACTTGCCTCGAAGCGAGCATAGAAGTAATTGAGCTCGTCTGGTAGGCTCGTGTCACTGGGCAGCTCACGGCCAGGCTTCTGTTTGTACTCTGTAATAGTTTATAAGCCCTGCCACCCTCGACGAGCATCGGAGCCGGTGTGGTACGATTCGATCTTAGTCCTGTATTGGTGCTTTGCCTGTTGGCTGGTTCGTCGGAGGGCATAGCGGGGTTTCTTATAAGCTTCCGAGTTAGAGTCCCGCTCCTTGAAACGGCAGCTCTACCCTATATCTCAGTGTGGATGTTGCCTGTAATCCATGGCTTCTGGTTGGGGTATGTACGTACAGTCACTTTGGGGACGATGTCATCAAAGCACTTATTGATGAAGGCAGTGACTGATGTTGTGTACTCCTCAATGACATTGGAAGAATCCCAGAACATATTCCAGTCTGTGCTTGCAAAACAGTCCTGTAGCTTAGCATCTGCTTCATCTGACCACTTTTTTATTGACTGAGGAGTATAGTGTAATGATCAGATTTGCCAAATGGAGGGCGAGGGAGAGCTTTGTACTGCTGT
This sequence comes from Oncorhynchus masou masou, assembly GCF_036934945.1. Classification (NCBI taxonomy): domain Eukaryota; kingdom Metazoa; phylum Chordata; class Actinopteri; order Salmoniformes; family Salmonidae; genus Oncorhynchus; species Oncorhynchus masou. The sequence continues at coordinate 58,281,447 of NC_088223.1, forward strand.
GTGGAGTAAAGGTGGTTGCAGATTTAACATGCTGGTAGAAATGGATTTACGTTTCCTTTTAATTAAAGTCCCCGGACACTAGGAGCACCACCTATGGTGAGCATTTTCCTGTTTGCTTATGGCTGTATACAACTCATTGAGTGCAGTCTTGGTGCCAACATCAGTTTGAGGTGGTAAATAGACAGCTACAAAGAATATAGATAGTGTTGTTTGCAGATTATCATGAGATACTCTACCTCAGGCGATCAAAACCTCAAGACTTCCTTAGATATCATGCACCAGCTGTTGTTTACAAATATACATAGACCGCCACCCCTTGTCTTACCATAGGCTGCTGTTCTGACCGTCCGATACAGTGTGTAACCCAACAGCTGTATGTTATTCATGTAGTCGTTCAGCCACGACTTGGTGAAACATAAGATGTTCGTTTTTTTTAATGTCCCGTTTGTAGGATATACGTGCTTGAAGTTTGTCCACTTTATTTTCCAGCGATTGTACGTTAGCCAATAGTACCGATGGCAAAGGCAGATTAGCCAATCGTCGCCGGATCCTTACAAGGCACACCGATCTCCTCCTACTAATGCTACTATAGGTAGACGTTATTCAACAAATGAATGTCTTGCATTGTCAGATTAATTTAATTATTTATTCATTCTGTTATTAACCATATATTTAATTGAAAGCTGTACATTAGCCATTCAAATCTGTAATTTACTGTACATCAGTCATTCCTCCTATCTGTTTCTAATTTCTGTCTTTGCAGACTCAAGTTCCAAGTTTGTCACGTGCTCAAGTACAGTGAAATGCCTTTCTCTCAAGCTCCAAACCCAACAATGCAGTAATCATCATCAATGTAGCACTACAAATAACACAAGGTAGAACAAAAATACACAAGAAAGTAAGAAGCAAAATACAGGGTCTGTTCCAATACCATACAGTATTTATAATGTGCAGGGAAATGTGTGTGTGGAGTCGCTGCAAAAATAAAATACAAGGGTTAACTCAGTCTGTGTAGCCATTTTGTTAGCTATTTAGCAGTCTTATGGCTTAGTGATAGAAGCTGTTCAGGAGTCTGTTGGTGTCAGACTTGATGCACCGGTACCACTTGCTGACTGGAAGCAGAGAGAACAGTCTATGGGTGGCTGGAGTCTTTAATGATTTTCCAGGCCTTCCTTTCACACCACCTGATATAGAGATCCTGGATGGCAGGGAGATGTACAGTCGCGGCCAAAGGTTTTGAGAATGACACAAATATACATTTTCACAAAGTCTGCTGCCTCAGTTTGTATGATGGCAATTTGCATATACTCCAGAATGTTATGAATAGTGATCAGATGAAGTGCTATTAATTGCAAAGCCCCTCTTTGCCATGCAGATTAACTGAATCCCCAAAATATTCAACTGCATTTCAGCCCTGCCACAAAATGACCCGCTGATATCATGTCAGTGATTCTCTCGTTAACACAGGTGTGAGTGTTGACGAGGACAAGGCTGGAGATCACGCTGTCATGCTGATTGAGTTCGAATAACACTGGAAGCTTCAAAAGGGGGGTGGTGCATGGAATCATTGTTCGTCCTCTGTCAAACATGGTTACCTGCAAGGAAACACATGCCGCCGTCATTGCTTTGCACAAAAAGGGCTTCACAGGCAAGGATATTGCTGCCAGTAAGATTGCACCTAAATCAACCATTTATCGGATCATCAAGAACTTCAAGGAGAGCGGTTCAATTGTTGTGAAGAAGGCTTCAGGGCGCCCAAGAAAGTCCAGCAAGCGCCAGGACCGTCTCCTAAAGTTGATTCAGCTGTGGGACCGGGGCACCACCAGAACAGAGCTTGCTCAGGAATGGCAGCAGGCAGGTGTGAGTGCATCTGCATGCACAGTGAGGCAAAGACTTTTGGAGGATGGCCTGGTGTCAAGAAGGGCAGCAAAGAAGCCACTTCTCTCCAGGAAAAACATCAGGGACAGACTGATATTCTGCAAACTTTACAAGGATTAGACTGCTGAGGACTGGGGTAAAGTCATTTTCTCTGATGAATCCCCTTTCCAGTTGTTTGGGGCATCTGGAAAAAAGCTTGTCCGGAGAAGACAAGGTGACCGCTACCATCAGTCCTGTGTCATGCCAACAGTAAAGCATCCTGAGACCATTCATGTGTGGGGTTGCTTCTCAACCAAGGGAGTGGGCTCACTCACAATTCTGCCTAAGAACACAGCCATGAATAAAGAATGGTACCAACACATCCTCCGAGAGCAACTTCTCCCAACCATCCAGAAACAGTTTGGTGACGAACAATGGCTTTTCCAGCATGATGGAGCACCTTGCCACAAGGCAAAAGTGATAACTAGGTGGCTCGGGGAACAAAGCATCGATATTTTGGGTCCATGGCCAGGAAACTCCCCAGACCTTAATCCCATTGAGAACTTGTGGTCAATCCTCAAGAGGTGGGTGGACAAACAAAAACCCACACATTCTGACAAACTCCAAGCATTGATTATGCAAGAATGGGCTGCCATCAGTCAGGATGTGACCCAGAAGTTAATTAACAGCATGCCAGGGCGGATTGCAGAGGTCTTGAAAAAGAAGGGTCAACACTGCAAATATTGACTATTTGCATCAGCTTCATGTAATTGTCAACAAAAGCCTTTGACACTTATGAAATGCTTGTAATTATACTTCAGTATTCCATAATAACATCTGACAAAAATATCTAGACACTGAAGCAGCAAACTGTGTGGAAATTATTATTTGTCATTCTCAACTTTTGGCCACGATTGTACTTGGCTGTCCGCATCACCTTCTGTATCTCCATACGATCGAGGGCGGTGCTGTTGTCATACCAAGCAGTGTTGCAGCCAGTCAAGATGCTCTCAATGGTGCAGCTGTAGAACATTTTGAGGATTTGAGAGCCCATGTCTTCTTGTTAATCCAGTTCACACTGTCTGTCATTTTCCAACCGAATCAAGTGTTGAACTGTGACGCAATCAGGTTGGCATAACACACACTTTCTGTCCTGTGCACCTTATTTAAATTACAATGAAAACCACCAATGCTTCTGTGACGTCCCCCTCTCCCTCTTTACCCTCCCAGATTCAAGACGGGCCAGATCAACGGTGACCTTCTCATCTACCACGTGCTGCTGACCTTGAAGCCCTATTACGCCAAGCCCTATGAGATTGTGGTGGACCTGACCCACGCCGGACCCAGCAACCGCTTCAAGACTGACTTCCTGTCCAAGTGGTTTGTGGTGTTCCCGGGCTTCGCCTACGAGAACGTGGCTGCCATCTACATCTACAACTGCAACACGTGGGTGAGGGAGTACACTAAGTACCACGAGAGACTGCTGACAGGCCTGAAGGGGAGCAAGAAGCTGCTGTTCATTGATTCACCAGTGCGGCTTGCGGAGCACGTGGAGCCTGACCAGCAGAAGCTGCCTGCGGCCACGCTTGCCCTGGAGGAGGACCTCAAGGTGTTCCACAACGCCCTCAAACTGGCCCACAAGGACACCAAGGTCTCCATCAAGGTCAGGACATGGGGGAGTCAGTAAATTTATAATGTTATATGAATCTTACATACTTTTTGGGCTGTGGGGATGTAATTAGGGGCACAGACAGGAATGACAGGAATGTCTGAGACGGATTGAATGCTTGTCCCCCGGAAGTAGATGTGGTCTGAAGGGTCAACCGCTAAACCAGACTCCGGCTGATAATGGACGTTTTTTTAAACCATGTTACTCTTTTGTGGACCATATAGCATAGTGACTCAGTCTCAATGAGCTGTCTCTGTTGTCCCCAGGTGGGCTCCACAGCAGTCCAGGTGACTTCAGCAGAGCGTACCCGGGTCCTGGGTCAGTCGGTCTTCCTCAACGACATCTACTACGCCTCAGAGATAGAGGAGATCTGCCTGGTGGATGAGAACCAGTTCACTCTAACCATCGCCAACCAGGGCACGCCGCTCACCTTCATGCACCAGGAGTGTGAGGCCATCGTCCAGTCCATCATCCACATCAGGACGCGTTGGGAGCTGTCCCAGCCGGACTCCATCCCCCAGCACACCAAGATCAGGCCCAAAGACGTGCCGGGGACCCTGCTCAACATTGCCCTGCTCAATCTGGGCAGCTCTGACCCCAGCCTCAGGTCAGAAACACAGCTGTGGAAAATAGTCATATGTGAATAGTATAGATTTTGATGGGACTATGAGAGCAGACCGTTAGGCTTCATAGGGATGTTTGAATTATACATCTATGATGCTTACTTACGTACTATTTTTTTTTTTCTTTCTCTCCTTCCCTTTCTGTCTGTGCTGGTTTCAGATCAGCGGCCTACAACCTGCTCTGTGCCTTGACCTGCACCTTCAACCTGAAGATAGAAGGCCAGCTGCTGGAGACGTCGGGCCTGTGTATCCCTGCAAACAACACCCTCTTCATAGTGTCCATCAGCAAGACACTGGCCGCCAACGAACCACACCTCACCCTGGAGTTCCTGGAGGAGTGTATCTCTGGCTTCAGCAAATCCAGTCAGTATCCTTGTTCCTGCCTTCCACACACATACGCCAAACGCACGCATACATGCACTCACACGCACAAACACACACACACACACACACACACCCACTGTAACATCCTCTCTGATGTGTGTTTAGGTATTGAGTTGAAACATCTGTGTCTGGAGTACATGACCCCCTGGCTGCTCAACCTGGTGAGGTTCTGTAAGCACAATGACGACGCCAAGCGCCAGCGTGTCACCGCCATCCTGGACAAGCTCATCACCATGACCATCAACGAGAAGCAGATGTACCCTTCTATCCAGGCTAAGATCTGGGGTAGTCTAGGACAGGTGGGGGTCTCTCTCTCCTCTCTGTATGCGTTTTAGCCCATGTATCAACCAGTATTTCAAATCACATATTTTCACGTCATCGCAGGTACAGCGAAATGCTTTTGTTTCTTGCTCTAACAGTGCAGTAATACCTAGCAAAACCATGCACACACATCTTAAAAATAAGAAATTAAGAAATATCAATAAAAATAGTGTGTTTGGACAGTATATGAATAGAAAAGGTGTATACAGCAGTAGTGATTAGCCATGACTAGAATACAGTACACATGAAGTGGGTAAAACCAGTATGTACACATTATTAAAGTGACCGGTGTTCAATGACTACAAACACAGGAAAGCAGTCTCTTAGGTGCAGGGTAGAGTACCGGGTGGTATATTGAATATTACTGAGCCTGTGCAGTGTCTGTTATTGCCTTAATGCTACTGCTGATTCATGCACTGGGAAATGGCTGAAGGATTCAGTGGACCCACTGTTCAGGATGTTATAGATGCTGGACAGGGACACCCTATGCCAGGGATCATCAACAAGATTCAGCCATGTGCTGTTTTGTTTTCCTTGAGCGGATGGTCGGGGGCCCGTAACATCATTTGTTGACTGTAAATTGGCTGCAAGAAGCCCAAACAGATATGTTTGACTAAAACATAAGAATTTAAAACCTTGCTAACATTTGTATATAATCACGTGTTTCTCTATTATGTGTGGGAATACTTGGGAACCGATTTCTTAAATTAAAATCACTTAGAGCTTATTTCCAGGTGTTTTTACAGTCTTATGTCCAACAAAAGACAAGTGTTAGTATTTTGTTGAACACAATTTTGCACACAGTGAGTCCATGCAACTTATTTTGGGACTAAGCACATTTTTACTGCTGAACTTATTTAGGGGGTTGGATACTTATAAACTAAATACATTCCAGCTGTTCATTTTTAAATAATTTGTCAAAATTTAGAAAATCACAATTCCACTTTGACATTATGGGGTATTGTGTTTAGTCCAGTGACCCAAAATCTCAATTTAATCTATTTTAAATTCAGGCAGTAACAAAACAAATTGTGGAAAAAGTCAAGGGGTCTGAATACTTTCTGAAGGCACTGTATGTTGTCATTACAAATGATTCTGTCTTCTGTGTCACCATCTCTGTACTTTTCAGCTCTCACCAGTTATCATGCTTGCCACTGAAAGCTTTGTGTATTAGCGTGGAGAGGAATGTCTGACTAAAAAAGATGCTGGCTGAGAAGTCATTCTGAAAGAGAAATAACTTGAGACAAAGAAAAGCATACGCTGAGGCCGTTGTGCAAGTCCCAGTATCTATAGGTCTACTGTGAGAACTTTGGTGAAAGTTCTGGGTTGCATCAGACCTCTGTGGGCTATTACTGGAGATGAGTTTATGGTTTGTCCTGTTGTCCCTGTTCTGTAGATAACTGACCTGCTGGACGTGGTGCTGGACAGCTTCATCAAGACCAGCGCTACAGGAGGCCTGGGTTCCATCAAGGCTGAGGTCATGGCTGACACAGCTGTGGCGCTGGCCTCCGGGAATGTCAAGCTGGTGTCCAGCAAGGTGAGAGACGCACACACAAACACCTCAAGAATTACCATTGCGACATACGATACATAACCAAAAGTATGTGGACACCTTGTTGAACAACTCGTTCCAAAATCATGGGCATTAATATGGAGTTGGTCCCCCTTTGCTGTTATAACAGACTCCACTCTTCTGGGTTCCAACTAGATGTTGGAACTTTGCTGTGGAGATTTGCTTCCATTCATCCACAAGCGTTAGAGAGATCGGGCACTGATGTTGGGCTATTACGCCTGGCTCGCAGTCCCAATTCATCCCAAAGGTGATTGACAGGGTTGAGGTCAGGGCTCTGTGCAGGCCAGTCAAGTTCTTCACACCGATCTCGACACACACATTTCTGCATGGACCTTGCTTTGTGCACGGGGGCGTTGTCATGCTGAAACAGGGAAGGGTCTTCCCCAAAGTTTGAAGCACTGGAACTAAGGGGCCTAGCCCGAACCATGAAAAATAGCCACAGACCATTATTCCTAGTCCACCGAACATTACAGCTGGCACCGCGTTCGGGCAGGTAGCTTTTTCCTGGCATCCGCCAAACCCAGATTCGTCCATCGAACTGCCAGATGGTGAAGCGTGATTCATCACTCCAGAGAAAGTGTTTCCACTGCTCCAGAGTCCAATGGCGGCAAGCTTTATACCACTCCAGCCGAAGCTTTGCATTGCACCTGGTGATCTTAGGCTTGTGTGCGGCTGCTTGGCCATGGTAACCCATTTCATGAAGCTCTCGACAAACAGTTATTGTGCTGACGTTGCTTCCGGGGGCAGTTTGGATCTCGGTAGTGAGTGTTACATCTGAGGACGAATTTTTACGCGCAACGTACTTCAGCACTTTGCAGTCTTGTTCTGTGAGCTTATGTGGCCTACCACTTCGTGGCTGAGCCGTTGTTGCTCCAAGACCTTTCCACTTCCCCATAACATCACTTTCAGTTGACCGGGGCAGCTCTGGCAGGGCAGACATTTTATGAACTGACAATGACGGTGGCACGTTGAAAGCCACTGAGTAAGTAAGGCCGTTCTACTGCCAATGTTTGTCTATGGAGATTGCATGGCTATGTGCTCGATTTTATGAACCTCAGCAACGGGTGTGGCTGAAATATGCTACAAACATCAATACAGATGCTGCACACATGAATACAATCTTTCCAGATGTCCCTTGTTCTATAAAATGACATCAAAGATCCATTTTGTACATTTATGATACTGCTTTATGGCAAGATGTAATTGTGTAATGTCACTGAATTAATTGGAGTAGCTAACATATTAGCCAATGTTACAGATTACATTACACAGGGTGTCTGCGGGTCCTTAACACTTTTTAAGTTAATTTATCTGATTTTAAAGGCCTTAAAAAGTTTTCATGTCTTAAATTCAGTTTTTAAAGGTCTTGACAGTGACTACAGTGTTTCCATTATATTGTGCCACTGCTTAATACCACCATGGCAAACAAAATGAATAAATAGAGATGCATTCTAACAGTTGAGCAACATTTCAAAATGTACAGTGCCTTCAGAAAGTATTCACACCCCTTTTCCACATTTTGTTGTGTTAGAGCCTGACTTTAAAATGCATTTCAATGTTGTGTCACTGGCCTGCACACAATTCCCCATAATGTCAAAGTGCAATTAATTGTTTTATTGCATTTTTTTTTACAAATGACTAAAAAATAAAAAGCTGAAATGTCTTGAGTCAAGTATTCAACCCCTTTGACTTACTATGTGTGCAATAATGGTGTTTAACATTATTTTTGAATGACTACCTCATCTCTGGACCCCACGCATACAATTATCTGTAAGGTCGAGTAGTGAATTTCAAACACCGATTCAACCACAAAGACCAGGGAGTTTGCCTCGCAAAAAAGGGCACCTATTGGTAGATGGGTGAAAAAAAACAAAAGGCAGACACTGAATATCTCTTTGAAAATGGTGAAGTTATTAATTACACTTTGGGTGGTGTATTGATACACCCAGTCACTACAAAGATATAGGTGTTCCCGGAGGGGAAGGAAACCGCTCAGGGATTTCACCATGAGGCCTATGGTGACTTTAAAACAGTTACTGAGTTTAATGGCTGTGATAGGAGAAAACTGCAGATGGATCCACAACATTGTAGTTATTTCACAATACTAACCTAAATGACAGTGAAAAGAAGGAAGCCTGTACAGAATAGTTTTTATTCCAAAACATGCGCAATTAACTCCTATGTCCTGAATACCAAGTGTTATTTTTGGGGAAATACAACACATTACTGAATAGCACTCTTCATATTTTCAAGCATTGTGGTGGCTGCATCATGTTATGGGTGTGTAAAACTAACCTGGTTGTCTGCTTTCCAACAGACACTAGGAGACAAATGCACCTTTCAGCAGGACAATAACCTAAAACACAAGGCCAAATTTACACTGGAGTTGCTTACCAAGACGACATTGAATATTCCTGAGTGGCCTAGTTACAGTTTTGACTTAAATTGGCTTAAATCTATGGCAAGACTTAAATGGCTGTCCAGCAATGATCAACAACCAACTTGACAGATATTGAAGAATTTTAAGAATGTGCAAAATATTATATCATCCAGGTGTGCAAAGCTCTTAGAGACGTACCCAGAAACACTCACAGCTGTAATCACTGCCAAATATGATTCTAACATGTATTGACTCGAGGGGTTGAATACTTATGTAATCAAGATATTAGTGTTTTTTAATATATATTTTTTATTACAAATTTTCAAAATTTTCTTCTACTTTGACAGAATATTTTGTGTTGATCGTTTACAAAAAAATTAGAAATATATTTTTATCCCACTTTGTAACGTAACAATGTGGAAGAAGTCTAGGGGTGTGAATACCTTCTGAAGGCACTGTAGTTGCAGGAAAGACCATTGTTAAAAAAGAGGAGAGCTTCATGTGAGTAAGAATGATTTTTCAAACTGTCAATATAGAGGAAATAACACCACTTTACAAACAGAGTATGTTGTTGAGATAATGTGCCATTTACAGTGAATATATCAGGAGGTCTTTATAGGTCTACCAATGGAACGTTTTTGTGTGGATATCTAGCAATAATAGCATATTTAGGGTTAGCAATCTAGCTAATGTGTTTTAAATTCCCACTTCCTCAGTTTTTAAATTATGTAGCATTATTGCCCCTAGGCCAATATGCACAAAACATTCAGGCAAATTAATTTCTAAATAGAATGGATTACTCTGGATCCTATTTTGACATGTTGCACATAAAAATATCCATCATGCATTCCTTGAACTTGTTAGATTAATTGTATGTTCATGTCTTACTTGGCACTGGAAAAAGTCAGTCAAGAGCCCTCCCGCTTAGCTACCCTGCTTTGGAAGTACTGCCGTTTGATACCTGATTCACTGAATGAGGGAAGGACCTTGTGTGTTTGAGCAGTGCTGGATCAAAAGCCTGCACACCCAGAGTTGACCACTATTTTAAACAGTAACAGTGATGTAAATTTGACTTTATAAGGCATTTTTTCACATTGGTATTGTTTTGGTATTGAGGATAATTTTCTGAACACTTAAGAGTTTGTGATCCAGCTAATGATTAGCCCATTGAGGTAGCCTTAATAACAAATGCAGATGGGCAACCCCATGCTTCAGCCATCTATAACCTAGCCACTATGCTACTACTCCTTCAGTCTAGAGGTGAATGCTCATTGTTAAAATAGCACATCTGCCTGATTTAATATGCACCATATAGGCTATAGTCTTTGGGGAAAGAGCCAGCCCTAAAAATTCAACTTTTTGCCAACATGGGCTCATTTCTGGAGGAGAATATTAGCAGATGTGTGCTGCATGCATACTTCAAAATTGGTATTAAATTGCATTCCAAGTAGTATTAAAAAATTGTTAAATTAAACTTGATAGAACCTGCACATACCCTGATTACAGTTAGATGTTGAACTATACCACTACAGTATGTATGAAAGCCTGTTTTAAACATCTCACAAACCAAACATACAAGCAGACACATTTTAAAAGTGCCTACCCTATTTAGATCACAGGTGGTGTCCTGCCTTTACTTGTCATTTCCTTTTGACTGTTGAGCTACTTCTCTCCTAAAGAGAGCCTTGAGAGTGTATTGCCCAATGAAGTATCCATAACTTACCTCACAAAATGCTGATCATGTGATCTAGTACCAGGCACAGTATGGCAACTGAATACAAAGGCCAGTCTGTGTGGGGTGATGTCTCTTTTCTCTTCTATCTGTACTTGTATGTCAAGGCAAAATACTGAACACAGGTTTAAATTGTTATTGCACAATTGATTAACACCACACTGGGATATTAAACATTACTTGCTGCATTCCCAATTCTGCCTGTAACCTTTAACTACAGGACAGTGATGCTAGCTAAATGACGAGAGTCCTGAGTCATCCTGCTCTTTATCATCGGTGGATGGGAGAGATAATAGAAGATGGGGATGTCAAATGTGGTAATGTGATGTGCTACGTACCAGACCTTTGATGTAACCTTAACTCTATCCCTTGTCTGGTCTGCAGGTGATCATCCGCATGTGTAAGATCATCGATAAGACGTGTCTGTCTCCCACGCCCACCCTGGAGCAACACTTGATGTGGGATGACATTGCCATCCTGGCCCGTTACATGCTCATGCTGTCCTTTAACAACTCTCTGGATGTGGCCACTCACCTGCCCTACCTGTTCCACGTGGTCACGCTGCTGGTGGCCACCGGCCCCCTGTCCCTCCGCGCCTCCACACACGGCCTGGTCATCAACATAATCCACTCCCTCTGTACCTGCTCCCAGCTCAACTTCAGTGGTGAGGAGGCCACACACACAACATCCTGGCCCTGGCTGTAGAGAAGAGAGGACAGACAGAGCGACAGAGAGAGAAGTGAAACAATTTAAAAGGCAGAGGGTTGATGAGTGTCATTCAGTGTTTTGAAAGTAGATGGATAGCTAGAGATGTACACTTTTGGGAGATTTTTCATTGATGTACTGTATAGCCTTGCTGAAACTAACTGATAACTATTCCCCTGTGTGTTTCTCTCTTCCAGAGGAGACCAAGCAGGTCCTGAGGCTGAGCCTGACAGAGTTCTCCCTGCCTAAGTTCTACCTGCTGTTTGGCATCAGTAAGGTCAAGTCTGCTGCGGTCATCGCCTTCCGCTCCAGCTACCGCGACCGCTCCTTCTCCCCCGGGTCCTACGAGAGGGAGACCTTCGCCCTGTCCTCCCTGGAGACAGTCACCGAGGCCCTGCTGGAGATCATGGAGGTCAGGAGATCACTACACTGACATCGTCACTCATTATTCCATCGTCTCTATGAAACTACTGTCTGTACCGGGTGATGCTAGAGATCACCACACTGACATCGTCACTCATTATTCCATCGTCTCTATGAAACTACTGTCTGTACCGGGTGATGCTGGGTGAACACCAACCAAATATAATATTCTACTTGCCCAGTCTAGCAAACAAAAATAGTTTAAACATTTTTTATATATTTTTTAATGTGCTCAAACTGTTTCCTCTTTTCCACAAGGCCTGTATGAGGGATATCCCTGGCTGTAAGTGGCTGGACCAGTGGACAGAGCTGGCTCAGAGGTATGGTAACAACATTTACACTCTTCTAATGAACAGAACCATCCACACTGTTTGCTCTAAATCAATTTTCTGATGCTTATATTACTATTGGTGCTAATGTCAGAGCAATGTAGAAAGGCTTCAGATCATTTACATTTAAAAATATATATATATATTTCTTTTGATATTTAGCATACATGCTTATCCAGAGCGACTTACAGGAGCAATTAAGGTTAAGTGCCTTGCTCAAGGGCACATACAGATTTTTCACCTAGTCGGCTCTGGGTTTCGAACCAGCAACCTTTTTGGTTACTGGCCCAACCGCTAGGCTACCTTCCGCCGTCAACTTGACTGACTTTCATAAGGCATGCGTATGAAAGTAGTCTGTGTATTCATCCGCTCTCTCTCCTTTTCTCTCCCTCTGTCAGGTTTGCGTTCCAGTACAACCCGTCCCTGCAGCCCAGAGCCCTGGTGGTGTTTGGCTGCATCAGTAAGAGGGTGACCCATGGCCAGATCAAACAGATCATCAGGATCCTCAGCAAGGCCAGCCCCCTGCTCAGCATAGACAGGGTCTGTGTCCCATCACTCTGCCCTGTTACTCGCTACATTCTGTCATACATAGAATTAGGACATGCATCTCATTGAAACCACTTGAATGACTGTACTGTATCTTGTAAAAGACAATGGTCAGTGCAATTCTTTTTTTTTTAAAGCAGCCAGCGCTGTTGTCAAAATAGAATCTATCACTTCAAGTAACCGTGCTTCCATCTCGTGCACTTTTTATCTGCCAATTGGCGTTCTAAATCTACAGACATGACCTCTACTCTCGTGGGAACGTTGCAAGTCTTTGAATAGATTCTCTGCTACAAGTTTTGGAAGTAGTTGTGAATGCTGGAGCAGTGTCTGATCCTGTCTCATTAGGGTCTGTCTGTTGAAAGATGCTGTGTGTAGCATATCCTGTGCTGCGCAGACTGAATTGACCTGTTGTCTGTCAATAGGGTCTGGAGAGCTGTCTAAAGGGACCTGATAACTACAACAGCCAGGTGTTGATAGAAGCCACAGTAATAGCTCTCACCAAGCTGCAGCCTCTCCTCAACAAGGTACACACACGAAGACACAGATGGCCGATCTCAAGGGATAATTTAAGAGATGGATGTATTAAATGTTCTGGTGAGCTAGCTTATTTGTGTGTGCGTGCGTATGAACCACATTCTAAAAAGTAGCACCCAAAGCTCCTGGCACGCAGAGAGGAGGGAAGTTATTTTGGCCCTGCCTGTATGTGGTAAATAGGCTGCTGATAGATGGTAGATGGTGGAAGTAAATTGTCGTGTGAGACTCGCTCTGACTGCAAGTGTGTTTGTTGGCAGCTCGCCTACGCACAGGGCCCTGTGTGTGTGTTGGATTGTGAGTGTGTGTGTGTTGGATTGTGAGTGTGTGTGTGTTGGATTGTGTGTGTGTTGGATAGTAGTAGTGGTGAGGCTAAATAACAGCCTCTGTGTTTCCTCCAGGACTCCCCCATGCACAAGGCTCTGTTCTGGGTGGCCGTGGCTGTGCTCCAGCTGGACGAGGTCAACCTCTACTCCGCCGGCACCGCCCTGCTGGAGCAGAACCTTCACACACTGGACAGCCTCAGGGTCTTCAACGACAAGGTACTAAACACACAGACAACTTTTCAAAGGGATGTTCTTCCACAAACCTTCAGCTCAAACATTCACACCTTTTTTTTTGGCCAGGTCTTCTCACAGTTTCACTTTGAGTTGGGGTTTACATGTTTTTGTAAATAATTATCTTCCCCTCTTTTCCCCTGTAGAGTCCAGAGGAGGTGTTTATGGAGATCAGGAAGCCTCTGGAGTGGCACTGTAAACAGATGGACCACTTTGTGGGCCTCAACTTCAATTCCAACTTCAACTTTGCACTAGTGGGTCACCTGTTGAAAGGTAAGTAGGCGGGGGTGTCTAAGCATTGGGTCGGCATGGTTGAGCTCTTTCTCTAACCAATCACGTCTCTGTCCAGGGTACAGACACCCCTCCCCCAACACAGTGGCGCGGACCATCCGGATTCTCCACACACTGCTAGCCCTGGTGGGAAAACACCTCAACTGTGACAAGTTTGAGGTGAACACCCAGAGTGTGGCCTACCTGGCAGGTGAGTTCAGGACGGATCCTCAATGAAGCCATACTACGAATATTTATGATTGATACATTTTTATTTAAAAAAATGAAATAACACATTTTCTCCCCAATTTCGTGGTATCCAATTGTTAGTAGCTTCTCTCTTGTCTCATTGCTGCAACTCCCGTACGGACTCGGAGAGGCGAAAGTTGAGAGCCATGCGTCCTCCGAAACCCAACCAAGCCGCACTGCTTCTTGACACAGCGCGCATCCAAACCGGAAGCCAGCCGCACCAATGTGTCGGAGGAAACACCGTGCACCTAGTGGTCTGGTCAGCGTGCACTGCGCACAGCCCGTCGCTAGTGTGCGACGAGACAAGGATATCCCTGCCGGCCAAACCCTGGACCAATTGTGCACCGCCTGCAACAGAGCCTGGGCTCGAACGATGCAGTGCCTTAGACAAAGTGTCTTAGACCACTGCGTGACCTGGGAGGCTATTGATTGATTTTATTATTAGAGTGTCTTGCATCTTCAGGATGCCCATGTTCATATTGACTTTAAACAAAAGTGATTTTCGTTCCGGCCTCCCGGGTGGCGCAGATTTCCGTTGATTTTCTTAATTTGCAAGCCAACGGTTTCTGCGTAGAAAACAAACTGATCTCGTAGTGAAATGACGCCTGTCTGTGTGTAGCTCTCCTCACTGTTTCAGAAGAGGTCCGCAGCCGCTGTAGCCTCAAGCACAGGAAGTCCCTGCTCCTCTCGGAAGTTACCATGGAGAATGTTCCCATGGACACGTACTCTGTGCACCACAGCGACCCCTGCTGCAGGTGAGTCTACAGGGCTGCCTGCTGACAGAGCAGCTGACTGAAGATTAGTTTCAGCTCTCTGTATTGTACAATGTCAAAAAGGAATCGTATGGACAATATGTGTTCAACTTTCATGAATGTTTTGTTTTTCACCCCTGTGTCAGGACTCTTCGGGAGAGTCAGCCGTGGACATCCCCCAAGGTGTCAGAACGCTACCTAGTGGCTCACTACTCCTCGGTGGGGCAGATCAGCCCCCGCACACGCAAGTCCATGAGCCTGGACATGGGCCAGCCTTCCCAGGCAAACACTAAGAAACTGCTAGGTAAGACACCTGTCAATCGTCCTACACTGCTAGAGATCAACAGAAGCGTTTTATCAAGAGAGAACTGGTCAGAGGGAGTTAGCCTGTATAGACATGATGACCAAGATATCCATAGAGGATCTACCAGGTCTGTGCTATTTTAGGTATTGTTAGTGTTTAAGTGAATTGACCTGTGTGTTAACATGGCCATCATGTATTTGTCTATGCTGGCTCACCAGGCACGAGGAAGAGTTTTGATCACTTGATATCAGACAACAAAGCACCAAAGAGGCCAGATATGGAGTCTGGCATCACTACGCCACCAAAGATGAGGAGGGTGGCGGAGAACGATTATGAAATAGGTGAGTGTCCAGGTCAGTGTTTGTCTCCTGTTCACCTGACACTTACATGTTTGTGGCAGGGATGCTAGAGGTTTGACACTGACTCATGTGTCTCTCTCTCCATCCCACAGAATCGACCCAAAGAATCTCCCACCACACCCTGAGGAAGGTGTCTGTGTCGGAGTCCAACGTGCTGCTGGATGAAGAGGTTCTCACAGACCCCAAGATCCAGGCTCTGCTGCTCACGGTCCTGGTGAGACCACTTTCTCAGCTCTCCTCCTCCACCTCTGTGATTCTCTGTCTCTCTCTCTTTTAAACTCCCTCTCTCATATTTCCTCGTCATTAGTTTGTGCCTATTTCTAACATGCTGGTGTAAAGGATCTCACTGTTCCTTCCTGTCTTGCCTCTATGCTACAGGCTACATTGGTGAAGAATACAACAGATGATTTTGACCAGAGAATCCTCTACGAGTTTTTAGCTGAAGCTAGTGTTGTCTTCCCTAGGGTCTTTCCAGTTGTGTAAGTGTTTCATTTCAACACAATAAAGCCATGAACAAATACATACAGTACCAGTCTAAAGTTTGGACACCTACTCATTCAAGGTTTTTTCGTTATTTTTACTATTTTCTACATTGTAGAATAATAGTGAAGACATCAAAACTATGAAATAACTTCTCCATGCATCACGGTGGGAACCACACATGTGGAGATCATCCATTAACCTACTCTGCGTCTCACAAAGACACGGCTGTTGGAACCAAAAATCTCAAATTTGGACTCATCAGACTAAAGGACAGATTTCCACCGGTCTAATGTCCATTGCTCGTGTTTCTTCGCTCAAGCAAGACTCTTCTTATTGTTGGTGTCCTTTAGTAGTGGTTTCTTTGCAGCAAATTGACCATTAAGGCCTGATTCATGTAGTCTCCTCTGAACAGTCGATGTTGAGGTGTCTGTTACTTGTCTGAAGCATTTATTTGGGCTGCAATCTGAGGTGCAGTTAACTCTAATGAACTTATACTCTGCAGCAGAGGTAACTCTGGGTCTTCCTTTCCTGAGGCGGTCCTCATGAGAGCCAGTTTCATCATAGCACTTGATGGTTTTTGCAACTGTACTTGAAGAAACTTTCAAAGTTCTTGACATTTTCCAGGTTGACTGACCTTCATGTCTTAAAGTAATGATGTACTGTTGTTTCTCTTTGCTTATTTGAGCTGTTCTTGACATAATATGGACTTGGTCTTTTACCAAATAGGACTATCTTCTGTATACCTCCCTTGTCACAACACAACTGATTGTTTCAAACACATTAAGAAGGAAAGATATTCCACAATTGAACTTTTAACAAGGCACACCTGTTAATGAAAATGCATGCCAGGTGACTAACTCATGGTTGAGAGAATGCCAAGCGTATGCAAACCTGTCATCAGGGCGCAGGATGGCTACTTTGAAGAATCTAAAATATATTTTGATTTGTTTAACACCTATTTGGTTACTACAAGATTCCATATGTGTTATTTCATAGTTGTGATGTCTTTACTATTATTCTACAATGTAGAACATAGTAAAAATAAAGAAAAAGCCTTGAATGAGTAGGTGTGTCCAAACTTTTCACTTGTACTGTATATTCCTGTTAGTGTGTACACAAGCCTTCATATCATGTTGTGGTCCTCTTTCCAGTCACAACCTGCTGGACTCGAAGATCAACACCCTCCTCTCACTGTGCCAGGACCCTAACCTCCTAAACCCCATCCATGGCATCGTGCAGAGTGTGGTTTACCATGAGGAGTCACCCCCCCTGTACCAGCCCTCCTACCTACAGAGTGAGAGTACACCCACTCCTCCCCCTCTCCACACACCATTAGTTAGAACTATGGGTTCTATGGTGAAAATGTCCATTTATTAATAGTCGTTTCTTCACTTTCTCTCTCAGGCTTTGGGTTTAATGGTCTATGGCGATTTGCTGGGCCCTTCTCAAAGGTGAGCAGACAAATCGTTTGCCTCTTTAGAGTATGGAAGGTTTATTGTCTGTTTAACTTCCTTTCCATTCTGCTGTGCACACAGCAAACCCAGATCCCGGACTACGCTGAGCTGATAGTGAAATTCCTGGATGCTTTGATTGACACGTATCTGCCGGGGATCGACGAGGAGACGAGCGAGGAGTGTCTGCGTACGCCCACGTCGCCCTACCCCCCGCCGGGCCAGAGCCAGCTCAGCATCACAGCCAACCTCAATCTCTCCAACTCCATGACCTCACTGGCCACCTCCCAGCACTCCCCAGGTCTGCACACACACACAGAGAGCCAAATCTAGCCCTTCTCTTAACAGTTTTTATTCTTTCAAATTAACTAGCCGTGATGCTTTACAGTAGCCTCCATCGCAAACTAAATAGACCTTTGACCTATTTGCGTTTTGTCGTCATCATAATAATCTTCTGGCATGTTAGGTCTTTCCATTTGACCAATCAAGAGACTCAACATGCACTAACGAATACATAGAATTAAAGAGAAATATAAAGTATCCATCCATTTCCCACTGAATTCAACCTCACCTGAAAAGTTCCATCCACTATATTTAAGCAATAACGCCCAAGGGGGTGTGGTATATGGCCAATAAACAACAGCTACGGGATGTTCTTCTGCACGACGCAACACGGAGTGTCTTGATACATCCCTTAACCGTGGTATATTGGTCCTATACCACAAACCCCTGAGGTGCCTTACTGCTATTATAAACTGGTTCCCAACGTAATTAGACCAGTAAAAATAAACGTTTTGTTATACCCGTGGTATACAGTCTGATATACCACAGCTGTCAGCCAATCAGCATTCAGGGCTCGAACCACCCAGTTTATATGTAACGTTACATGGTGGGTTCACCAACTTGGTCCATGTGTACAGCTGATTCTCTCTCTAACCCTGCATGATGTTTTTAGGTCGTATTTTATTATTTAGTGTTCATCATAGACATCCCATTTCATGTTTTTGTTCACTTTTCTTTTGCCTCTTTTGATGTGCTGGATGCGGTGTAGTTTGTAGACAATCTCCAACTTTGTCCCGTTTGAGGTCCCCCAAGGTGGTGCCCCCCAAAATGATGGATACAATTAAACTATAGAGCTGCAATGGGTAAATAGTGTTTCAGCCTATAATATCTGCATTAGTGGTAACAACATATTTATGTATTGTAATGTCATACTGTGTGTCTTAACCATTTATTCAATTTTATACTTTTGGAAATGTTTCATTATTTGTTTTCTTAATTTAAGACATTTTTGTCATTTCTGCTATGCCACTATTTGGATAAAAGAATGAGCCCCGTTTTTTTCATATCACTTTTCTCATGATTTATTTCTGTCACTCCTTTGTTAAGTTGGGTTAAGTGTTGTTTTTGTTAATCATGTTGCTCTTTGTTTGTCATTCCTCTTTTTGGGTTGCCATGGACACTCACTCCTGTTTCTTTCCCACTCTGTGTCTGTGAAGCTTCTCTGCCTTGCTCTAAGTCTGCTGTTTTCGCCCCACACCACGTCCGGCCAGGTATTACAGCCCCTCCTCCCCATGCTGCTCCTCACTCCCAGGCACACGGCACAGCCTCTCAGAGGTGTGTGGGGTAGCAGAGGCCCATCACAAAGCCCAACAACACTACGAGTATTTGTGATGGAAGTTGATGTACATCATGTTTCAATGCCCATACACCGTATGTCCTGTTTGAACAAAACCAGTGGCGAACCTTGACTATAGGACCTAGGCCTTCAGAGGGACCAAAAAAATCCTCCAATACGTTGTATCAAAATCAAGATAATAAATCCAAAATCAAAGTATTTGGATTTAAATATACTTTATTAAAAGTAAATGTAATTGCTAAAATATACTTAAGTATCAAAAGTAAAAGTATAAATCATTTCAAATTCCTTATATTAAGCGAACCAGATGGCACAGTTTTCTATTTTTAATTTTATTTACAGATGGCTAGAGGCACACTCCAACACTCAGACATCATTTACAAATGAAGCATTTGTGTTTAGTGAGTCCGCTAGATCAGAGGCAGTAGGAATGACCAGGGTTTTTCTCTTGATAAGTGTGTGAATTTGATTATTTTCCTCTTCTGTTAATCAATCAAAATGTAATGAGTACTTTTGGGTGTCAGAGAAAATGTATCAATTTAAAAAGTACATAATTTTCTTTAGAAATGTAGTGAAGTAAAAGTTGTCAATTATAAATAGTGTATTACAGATGTACCCTAAAAAATGGCTTTAGTACTTTAAAGTATTTTTACTGAAGTACTTTACAATACTGGTTCTGTGTGGTGCATACATTGGATTTTTTGAAAGTATGCATCAAATTCTATGCGTAGATGGCTTGACAGAAATGGTAGCAGAAAAGGGGAATTTTGAACTTTTGTTGCACACATCCAGATGAGGCTGCATACAATTTTGTGCAATGCCACTAGAGGTGTTTTGGGCGTTAGTGTGGGAAACTACAGCTTGCACCACAAGATTTTAAACGGTCCCGCCCTTTGCAAGTCAAAATATGATTGGTTCATTCCACTGTCACTTCAAAATTATTCTCTGATACAGTTGAATGGTAGAGGCCTTATGTACAGCTTTTTAAGACTTAGCCAATGGCTGGCTGAGCTAGGTAGATTTTTCTACCCCGAGACCACCAAAGAAAATCCTGATTGGATCTTTTTTTTATCTTCACCTTTAACACTTCTCTTTCCAACACAAACTGAAGAGATGAAATCAGAAGAGAATTACATTTATTGTAAAGATTTAAATAGAAATAAAAATATTTATATTTCAAAGAATGTATATATATTTTTTATAAATCCTTAGGCCTTCCCTGATGGCCCTCATGGTTCACCACTGTTCAAAATACAGAGCAATCCTATTGCAGAAGTTGGGTCACTTAGGTCAGAAATGGTGGATTTGTTTTCAGCCATTGGTTACATGGGTTCACTGCTCCCCCTGCTGTTGGATTTGTAGCTTTACAATCCCTGTGTTTTTCACAGTATTGATAGCCATATAAAGGTAGATTACATTTAGTTTTTTAGGTAGATAACTTAAAAGCGTTTGCATTACTTTAGAATTATAGAATAGTTTGTAATGTATTAGTGTGACACATTATACCTGATGGCCTGTGTTTGGCGTGTGTCCTCCGGCAGGAATCGACAAGGAGAATGTGGAACTCTCTCCGACCACGGGTCACTGCAACAGCGGACGCACGCGCCACGGCTCTGCCAGCCAGGTGCAGAAGCAGCGCAGTGCAGGCAGCTTCAAACGGCCCAGCATCAAGAAGATCGTATGAGAGAGGCCCACCACTAGGACCCCTTACTGGGGTCGCCCACGCCAGTCATCATGCTGCACTTTTACTCCAACTCTCTTCTCTCTTTCTATCTCTCGTTCTATCTATCTTTCTCAGCCTTGAATCTCCTCAGTTTCTGTTTTTTTTTTTTTTACCCTTAACTGTCCAGTCAGCCATATTTGCTTGACGATCAAGAACTCTGAATATGATGCAGTTTTGTTTATGAAACAGTCAGTGTATAAGATGTCATTGAGAAAGAGTCTGGCGGTTATTATGTTTTGTGTATTTTTGTCACATCGGAATCCTTTTTTTAAAACAGCATAAATTGAAAGAAAGCATTAACATTGACAACACAGCAGTAAAAGTAGGGAACATTGTGTCTGAAGCCATTTTGTTGTCTTGCTTCTTTCTGGTTTTAATTTTGTTTCATAATGACAAAGTATTACGAGAAGACCATTTCTGTGATTTGCACAATTTTCTGTAATTCAACATGCTTGTACTTTTTTTTGTTGTTGTCTTTTCTAAGTGATTTTAGTAGGACATTTTTCTTCAAGTTGAGAGAGCTTTGCCAATGGGGCTGAACGACATCAAAGGACAAGCTGTAGATGCATCTCATTGGGACACATCGCCATGAAGAGGCATTGTGCCTTGGGACCCAGCGTTGAGGAAAGGGATCCCTCTCACCCACCAGAGATGCTACAGAGGGAGAGCACTACCCTGACACACACATACACCATTGTGGAGGAAATTGCTGAATACCCTAAACCCTCCTGTAGTAGCAACATCTGTGAAAAGCATGACCAACAACAGACATTAGTGGTTTACTGTGTTATTGGGGGCTGGACTATCAATTGGTCCTGTTTTGAGCTGTGTCGGGGACAATCTAATGATGGCCAAGCCATGTGTCTTTATTGATTAGTGATTGTCAAAGCTGTGGGGATTTCTGTTAGGCAGTATTTTTTATTCCCACATGAGTCAGAGAGGGCTAACTAGGCGGCAGGTTGATGTTTATTGTCATATGTCTTGTCCTAGAGGCAGAACTGAGCGATTTTCCCCTTAGAAAGCCCAGCTGTAAAGTCAAAATTGGCTATATTGTAAAAGAAAATCATGAAAACTTGGTGCTAGATTTGATGATTTTGTGGCTGTGCCAGCTAGTGACCACTGTGGGGCTGCCTCTAGAACTAGATTTGTGATGGGAAAACCGCTAACCTGCCAGGTGGGCCACTCTGGTGTTGGAGGACAGCAGCCCTTCAGATTTCAGAGCTTTCGCTTTTAATCAGCACCCTATTCACGTTTTATATCACTATGTCAAGGAAAGTAAAGGAGGAAAATTTCGAAAACGGGAATAGATATTGTCCTATGTCGGAAATTTGGATTGGACATTTGAAATTATCCTTAGCTTTGAGATTTGAAATATATCTATAGTGGTAGTCTTTCTCAGTAATAATTGTTTCATTCTTGCCCCAATTTACTGTAAACTCATACAAACCATAAACTTGGGAGGTTGTTTTGTTCATTGTGTGCCTTTTCTAGGGTTTTCAGATGTTTATAATGAAATGAGAAATGAAAGAATTGCTTCATACAGCATTAAAGGTATTGTAGATGGTTACTCTGCATAAATGTATATTTATATATACAGTTGAGTATTGTAAACAATATCTTATGAATGACAAGCATACAGGCATTATTAATCTGCTGCCTGGTAATTGCCTTGTATGGTTAAATATTTATGTAAAACATTAACATTCGGTACCTCTTGTGAAAACAAGTATTCACACACAAATTCCATGACACTCGGGACCAGATTTGCTGAGTGAGTGCATGTGCAAATGTTGCACCTGTTTTGTCAAGAGTGAATGATATTGAAGTCAGAACAGTGATGGCTTTTATGTTTGTTTTTATCTATGTTTTAGGGAAATTGGTGCCAATTATGTTCTGGTTCAAAAGCTTTAGTAAATCTGTCCCTGTTTATGATGTAAATAGTACAATAAGGTATTTGTTATATAGTAATTACAATGACAGAGTTGTGATTTGTTTTAGTGAGCTTTGAATTTTATCATTGCAAAAGTCTGATTTAATTCGAAATATGGATTAATTAAACTATGGTTGTAATTAATCACCTCGACACACACCTGCTGAATAGTGTTCTCCATGTTTAAAATCAGCATAAGAAAATAATGCCAAAAAATAACTTTGCGGGATTGAGACTGTCTGTTCGCAGATAGAACTGTGTGTATTGGGAGTACAGCTGTACAGGGTGTTATTGGCCCTTTTGCCATTGTCTTCCCCTCATTAGTCCATAGTGTGGCATGTGTAAAGGTTTAGGCAGACGGGGGTCAGTTCCATGATGCAGTGCGGCAGGTCCTGGGATGCTGCACCAAAGACTGGCAAATCTGTTCGGTAGTTTTATGATTGTTGACTTCCTCTCAGCCTTTGCAGTCCAGTAGGCCTTGCATAGATAGACGTGTGGCAAACAGAGACGTTCCTTTCTCTAACG
This sequence comes from Oncorhynchus masou masou, assembly GCF_036934945.1. Classification (NCBI taxonomy): domain Eukaryota; kingdom Metazoa; phylum Chordata; class Actinopteri; order Salmoniformes; family Salmonidae; genus Oncorhynchus; species Oncorhynchus masou. Next base: position 58,304,762 of record NC_088223.1, read on the forward strand.
ACATGGTGCAGTTTGTTAGGCAGCAGAGGAGTCACACCATTCAATTTCCTTGTGGAGCCTGGTTCCTAAATTCTGCTGTTTGAGGTTGTGTACCAAGAAACCAACCAGTGCCATACATGGAGTCTCTCTGAAGTCATGGTTGTTTCGGAAGCTTGTGCCAACTCCTTCAGAGTTTTTCGTAAGTGTGCTTGTTAACATTGATGTTAATCCTGGGGTCAAACACAATTCCATTAGACATTTATGACTTGCTTTTGCGAAGGCCAGCGTGTGCATTAAGTGAATTATGTAATCTGAGTAGGAGTCGGTGTATAGAGATGGGGGAAGGGAGGATATGAAAACTGACAGTTTTAGTTTTTCACCTACATCCAGACATTTTAACAATCAACAACTTTGCTCAACCCTACATTTATTTTCTTATTCTATTAATCTGGTTTAGATTGGACATGATGACCACAAGAAAATGAACAATGTGCACACTTAGTTTTTTCCAAAATCAAAGTGTGTTGGTGCTGTTGAGAGGTAATGAACCGTGTGTAATGAAGTTGATTCCAAATGCCTAGATTTTGTTTACAAATGTTAATATACTTGAATCAGGAGGCTATATGTCGAGAAGAAGCAGTTCCTCATCATGGAAAGGGAAAAAAAACAAGTTTTTAGAAGTCAAATGGAACAAGTTTACCAAACACAACATTTCAAAAGATGAAAGGAAACCAAAGTTTAGGAACTGCAATATAGTACACACACAAACTCGGAAACTACTGTGTTTGATAAACAGTCCTCTGAGAGAAGTCTAATGTACTAATCCACAACTTAGTTTGCTTTCATATGGGGGTGAGAGATGATTCAAGTAGTGAAAGAGCGATGGAACAAGCTATGAATCAATGCAAACCATAATGTTTTCTTTTTGTATGTGCTTTTTGTACAGTTAACGATAATTATAACCACAGCATTCTTCATAATGTGCTATGATGTGTGTATTGTAAAAAAAACTTTTTATTTAGTTCTGGCCTCATCAGACTTTAGGAACTACAGATCTCTTTTTCTAGCTCATATGATTTGAAGGATAAACCCAACCAACTGATTTTATTTGTATTTATTTTACAGTGTAAACCAGACAGAGCACACTTTGTATATTCAATGGATCCCTCTTTCTCAGTGTCTCTTCATAAAGGGTAGGCCAGAGGGAATGTGTTTGCCTTGCTTTTACGGCATGGAAATGTGCCACTTTAAAGAACTGAAAAGAATTGTCCTAATTTGAGTGAATTGAACATTTGTCTGTTCATGTGAAATTGAAAATGGTCACTTGAAGGCTCTAAAATGTACTAGCAGTAGCTCAGGAGAGACAGTATTATAGATAGCAGTTAACCACTTGGTTCAATGCAAGGATAAAACAATGTCAAAATAGCTTTTCTCCTCAAACATTGCTTTAATATACAGTAATGGACAATTGGTCTTCCTTTTAAGATGGTAAAGCATAGAAATGATAGCTGAAAAGTTTTGGATGCAGAGCACCCTACCACCTGTTATCACACCATTTAACAGACAAAAGTATTGGGAGCAGAAACTGTCTCCGAAAGGTCGACTGAACTCTCTGTAAATGTATTGTAGGTTTTCATAATTCTCAACTGAAGTCAATTGTGTCTTGCACTAGTGTGATATCTCCTAATTTGGCACACATCTCAAGGTTATGCAAAATATGTTTAACCATTGGCCACTGTTTTACTGTTTCTTTCCCTCATGTTTTATGCAGTAAGCTCCACCTCTGTAAATAATTTTGTGTAAAAATTGATAAAGGTATATTTACTACACTGTAAATACATGTGATGATATATTGTATTATTTAGCTTTTTGTAAAGCAGTTAGTTGCTGTACATGTAAAACATACAAATTTAATGATTCTAGTGTTAGTAATGATAACCTCTCTCATGTCACTGCATTGTGTCATTAAATATATTGAGGAAAATAAAGGTTTAAATCGAGGATATAGATGACTGTGTACTCTAAAACCTCCACTGTATGATCGGTTGCTGTCCTCATCTGACATTTACAGATGTTGCCCTAATAAATAATTTCTGTCCAAACTTTGGCTGCTGGTGTCAAACTTGTAGATCATAGCATTTGTGTGCTTTTGATGGTTGTTGAATGTATTATTAAAAAAATTACTAACCTCTACCTCTGCACCTCATTGTCATTAATAGTAAAATAAAAGGTGTAGACTACCTGCCACACCGCCATTATGCTCATCTGCATGCGCATGAAACCGGCCGTCACTAGTTACCACAGCCACAAAAAAAAGAATTATTACTAAAACCCAACCCCTCTATTTCTACAAATTATATTCTTAAAATAGGATTTTAAACCTATCCTTAACCACACTGCTAATCTTATGCCTAACCCTTACCTTAAATTCATGATTCTTTGTTTGTTTTCATACATTTTTACGGTAGGCTTTACCCAATTTTGACTGGTTGTGGAGGTGACAACCTATGAAACCATGCAGTCTCCCTCCCTGGGCAATACTATCGCGAGGGTTGATTGGCTGCAGTATTTGGAGCAAAGCTGCTGGACTTCTAAAAGTGACTGTGTGCTGAAAGAAACAGGTGGAGATACCAAAGAGGGAGCTTTAGAAATTTATTGGTGTGCTGTTATATAGCTAAGCGGGATATTAAAAACGTGGTGAGTAGATATCTAGCTACCAAATGTTAGCACTCAAACTGGTGTACGGTTTGTTTGGCTAACTATCAACCTCTTCTTGCACCAGTGCCAAATGCATTGCATGTCAATGGGGAGAAACCAGAGGAAACGTTCGATTGTTGCAAGCAAAGATGATCGCAAACTTCTCTGCTTTGGTAACTAGCTAACTTCGCTAGCTAGTTACTTCTAACTGCTGTAATTAAAGTGGGAGCTAGCTAAGGTTAGCGCTCTATTAATTAGTAACACTCTAGCTAACTAGCGAGTTGTCCAACGCACTTGATTCCCATTTAACACATTAGCCGGTAAGAATGACAACTGCAGAGGCTAACATTTGCTGATGGTTATATTTCGGCCGTGCAAACGAAGGATGAAATGTCAGTGTCTTTTGGGGGAAAGAAAGTGATGCTGATAGCTGTCAGTGCAATATGGATGCGTTTACACAGGCAGCACAATTCTGATATTCTGTTGACTAAGCAGATCTGATGTGAAAAAACCTAATGTGATTTGGTCAATTAGTGGAAAAACATATTTGAATTGGGCTGCTTGTGTACACCAGTGTGTGCTTGTGTGCCAATCAGTCGTGTTTAGTTTTTATCAGCCTCATCATAAACTCGGACCACAGGTTGTTTTAGTTTTTAAAACATTGGCTCGTCAGACCATTTGGGGTGGCAGGTAGCCTAGTAGTTAGAGCGTTGGACTTGTAACCGAAAAGTTGCAAGCTCGAATCCCTGAGCTGACAGGGTAAAAGTGTAGTTCTGCCGCTGAACAAGGCAGTTAAACCCACTGTTCCTAGGCCGTCATTGAAAATAACAATTTGTTCTTAACTGACTTGCCTAGTTAAAAAATGTCAAATAAAAAAGTAATACTGTTCCAGCTGGCTAACAGCAGCTGATAGCTGTTCCCAAAGGCGCTGTTCCCAAAGGCTGTGGTAAATGGCAACTGAATTGCGAGAAAATTCGCCTCCTGCGGTCCTGGTTGTCAGCTCAACTTGAATGTTATCATTAAAACATTGATTGCTCATTGGTCAACCATGTGCTATAGGGGGTGATACGTGCCAGAATTAGGCCTCCTAAAGCTACTGATACTTCTCACGAAGTCACACGGTAGCCGCTCAAGACTTCAGCTAATTTCCTCTTTTGGAGCCTCACGGGGAGCGAGCACCACGAACCGTGCTGCTTGCGAAACTACTTGAGTTTTCCTGCACTAATCCCATTGAATTCTAGAACCTTTGCCGCGGCCCATCTAACTGCCCTTAGGTACTATAAAGCATAGCACAGTAAATTTTCGACCAGCCTTTCCTTGGCGACACTTCCTCAATTCCTGACTTGGAAGACCACACATGTCTTCTAACCTTCTATGCAGGTGGTTTGTCTCATTGATTGAGACGGGTGGATGTCCACACCAAAGTGCTGCATGGCATGAGCGCCATCTAGAAATCAAGTGGTGCGTTTAACAACACTCGCCTGTCTTGACAAATGAGAAGATTTGAAGTAGACAAGATGGCGACGTACACATTGTTGGCTTACTTCATGGAACAAAACAATTATTTTATTTAATAACCACCTGACCCAACTATGTTGTCTTCCAAGTCGGGAATTCAGGAAGTATAGCTGAAAATTCTGTTCTATGCTTTACTCTGCCAACGGCTCTCAGCCATCAGTAGTAATGGCCTGACTAGCAAATGTTTTTAAAGCTAGTTATTTCAGTCGGTCCATGCTTGCTGACTTGACTTTTTGACCTAATGCAAATAGCTAGAGGTCCCTCATTCCTGTTAGGATAATTAGTTAGTTGAATAGAAACTGTTTCCATGTGTACCATTGCTATTTTCCTATGCCATGTACATTTACATTTACATTTAAGTCATTTAGCAGACGCTCTTATCCAGAGCGACTTACAATGTTGTAAATGTTGTAAATGCAATTTACAACATTTAATTTATTATTCTTATAGCAGTGTAATGTTGTTTTATTGCCAATTCCTGATATTCTACTGTAATTACTAATCATTCATCTATATACTGTCTCGTCTTTTCTGACACCACCTTCAGTTTACTGTTACATTCATTATCAAAATTAAACAGCAACATTCTAGGCGCATGTTAATAATTGATTATTCCTTACAAGGATTCAACCTTTAGCAAAGACCACAGTCAGATTATTATTGACTGTGCTATGGTCATGCTGCGCAGCAGAGGGGAAATTAAGCACTTAGTCCTATCTGTATTGTTTTGTTGTCAATTTTTGTTATTGACAAAGCTTTGTTCTGTTCAATATTCTCTACCTGACACAGTACTTTAAATACCCTGATTCATGTTCAGTTCAAAAGAATACAAGATGAAAGATTGCTGACACACTAACCTCTTGAAGCTAGGGGGCACTATTTTTGTTTGGAAAAATAACGTTCCCAAAGTAAACTGCCTATTTCTCAGTACCAGATGCTAGAATATGCATATAATTGACAGATTAGGATAGAAAACACTCTAAAGTTTCCAAAACTGTCAAAATATTGTCTGTGAGTATAACAGAATGGATGTTGCAGGCGAAACCCTGAGAAAAATCAAACCAGGAAGTGGCTTCTATTTTGAAAACTCCATGTTCCATAGCCTCCCATTGCTCCATTTAAAGGGATGTCAACCAGATTAATTTTCCTATCGCTTCCTCAAGGTGTCAATTCTTCAGACAGAGTTTCAGGCTTTTATTTTGAAAAATGATCCAGAACGATAACATCATGTCAAGTGGTCACGTGAGTTTGGCTCGCGCAACAGAGTTTGGATAGGTATTGCTTTTCCCTCTCCTACTGTGAAAGACATTTGCGGTTGATATATTATATATTTTAAAAACAACCTGAGGATTGATTATAAAAAAAAGTTTGACATGTTTCTGTGGACATTACGGATATTATTTGGAATTTGTCTGCGTTGTTGTGATTTCTGAACATAATGCGCCAAACAAACGGAGGTATTTTGGATTTAAAAATAATCTTTATGGAACAAAAGGAACAATTGTTGTGTAACTGGGAGTCTCGTGAGTGAAAACATCTGAAGATCAAAGGTAAACAATTTATTTGATTGCTTTTTTTGATTTTCGTGACCAAGCTACCTGATGCTAAGTGTACTTAATGTTTTGTCATAAGATCGATAAACATACACAAACGCTTGGATTGCGTTCGCTGTAAAGCATAATTTCAAAATCTGAGACTACAGGTGGATTAACAAAAGGCTAAGCTGTGTTTTGCAATATTGCACTTGTGATTTTGTGAATGAATATTTTTAGTAATATTTATTTGACTGAGGCACTATGCTATTCAGCGGTTGCTGATGACAATTATCCCACTTAAAACCTCTTGAAACTCCCCATCCCGGATCCGGGATCGTGAATAAAGCCTCAGGCTCATTAGCATAACGCAACGTTAACGATTTCTGAAAATCGCAAATAAAATGAAAATAATGGGCCTACTCTCAAGCTTAGCCTTTTCTTAACAACACTGCTATCTCAGATTTTCAAAATATGCTTTTGAACCATAGCAATTCACTAATTTGTGTAAGAGTATGCTAAGCTAGCTTAGCATTTTGAGTAGCATTTAGCACGCGACATTTTCACAAAAACCAGATAACCAAATAAATAAAATCATTTACCTTTGAAGAGCTTCGGATGTTTTCAATGAGGAGACTCTCAGTTGCATAGCAAATGTGCAGTTTTTCCTGAAAGCGTCTTTGTGTAGGAGAAATCGCTCCGTTTTGTACATCACATTTGGCTACCGAAACGAACCGAAAATTCAGTCACCAACAACGTCAAACTTTTCCCGAATTAACTCCATAATATCGACCGAAACATGGCAAACGTTGTTTGGAATCAATCCTCAAGGTGTTTTTTCACATATCTCTTCATTGATATATCGTTCGTGGAAGCCTGCTTTCTTCTCTGAATTCCATGGAAAAATACTTGCAGCTGAGTTTTGCGCACCAATTTCGGCGCAGGACACCGGGCGGACACCTGGTAAATGTGGTCTCTTATGGTCAATCTTCCAATGATATGCCTACAAATACGTCACAATGCTGCAGACACCTTGGGGAAACGACAGAAAGGGCAGACTCACTCCTCTCGCATTCACAGCCATATAAGGAGACAATGGAAAACGGAGCCTCAAAAATCCTGCTCATTTCCTGGATGCCGTTTCATCTTGGTTTTGCCTGTAGCTCACGTTCTAGGGCACGCACAGAGAATATCTTTGCAGTTCTGGACACGTCAGAGTGTTTTCTTTCCAAAGCTACCAATTATATGCATAGTCGAGCATCTTTTTGTGACAAAATATCTTGTTTTAAAACGGGAACGTTTTTCATCCAAAATGAAATAGCGCCCCCAGAGTTTCAAGAGGTTAAGGGATGGGTAGTGTCAAGAAGTAAAAGCAATGAGGGTTCTGAACTTTAAAGAGATACTTTTTTTGACAATGAGGCCCTTTACCTACTTTGCCATAGTCCGATGTACTTGTAGATACCCTTTTTTATATCTGTATCCAGTATGAAGTAGTTTCGCGAGTCAATGTTAACTTCCATCTAACTAGCGTTACCCAATGACTTCGTCAGTGCGCTATCTGCTAGCATGCTAACTGTGGGGAAGTAAAGGGCATCATTGCCAAAATCCTGAAGTATCCCTTTAAAGCCAATTATCTCCATCTTTTTGCAGATAGAACCTCTATAATTCCTAGCTCTCTATATCTGCAGTCAGAGGGCTAGTTGTTGAGGGTAGAAATTGCTGAGCATGGGACGTTAGGCCTGTCACTCCCCTTTCCTGTTGGTTGTGGAGAGGATGCCCTGCAAATGGAATTAGATATTGAGCATAATTTTGGAAAGCCTCTGAGGAATACTAAGACAGGTCTGTCACATGAACCTGCTTGTTTGTCAAACAGTTAGGCTACACCTCTTCTCCTGTCTCTACGATCACGTTCATAAGTTAACTTCTGTAGCCTATAGGCATTCGTTTTCAGAACCATTTGCGTGGCTCAGATGTTTATGATGCTATTAATGGTTATTATTCCTTTGTTCTGTGGGAACTTGAAACAAACTCTAGGAAATAAGAGTGTTCCTCCTTGAAGATGAGTACTAGAGTATTTTCAACAGCACACCCTGCCTGGCACTTCCATGAGGGTCAAAGTCAAGTCACACAATGGCCCTCTGAGACTTTGCATATGTCACGGTAGGGCTGGCATGCCTGGCTGGAAGCGTAGCCAACTTGTCCGTATGCCAAAACCTGAAGATCACAGGCTTAAGTGGAACTGCAATATAGCCCATTGCGTTTCATTGGACTGACCAGATCTGTGAACGAATGGCATGCCTTTCATGCTCACCTCTTTTTAGAATTCTCTACCTAAAGGTTATGGGTCAACCTGCATGTAGGACAGCCGGTCAGGGTCTGGCCAAACTGTAAACAATACCTCTAGCTTGCTACACTGTATAATCTTCTGTTCTGTGGCAAAAAACTATTGGGCAACATAATTACTGATATTTAGCCTATTGGTTAAACAACAGATAATGACGAATAAGTTGATTCTCCCCACACAGTAGGTAATAATGAGTGAGGTTCTGTTGGTAATTTACCACTCTAGACAGTGGTGCATTACCATTGTCCTATCAGGGCCTGGCCCCTTAGCCCCAGACCCAGCTTCCCAAAGTTCACTTCTGCAGAAGGTAATGTGACACGTGTGCTTTGTTCGCTGCAATCAGATGCTGTCACTATGGCCTGGCTGCTAATGGGATTGCTGCTCAGAGGGGTGGTGTGGTGGAGACGGAGGGGTTTTTCTCGTTAAACTAGAATAGTGTGGCCATGCCCCCTTAGCCATCCCCTCAATGGTATTTTTATCATCAGTGCTTCACACCTTTCTAGCCCAGCTAGAAGTAAAGGGACGGGGTGTGTTGTGATTCGTTTTTATGGTGTTAACTTGTGTATGTCTCTCTTCTCAGGTGTTGCTGTTAGCAGCAGGAGATTAGGGGATGGTGCTGAGGCTTCAATCCGTTCTGGTCCTCTCCCTGTCAGGAGTGTTGGCTTTCCTAGGCCTGTGGTGGTACACCTCTCGGAAGAAAGAACAACACACTGACAAGGATAAGACAACCACAGACCAGGTGCACCTGTCCTCCTCCACCAGAGACAGAGGTATTGGTGTTGTGGAGAACGGCCACTCCACTGGGATAGATCGGGACAGGCACGCAGTGAGGAAGAGGTCGTTAGTGGAACAGGAGCGTGTTGATTGTACAAACACACAAGCGGTAGCAGAGCTGGTTAACATCCCACTCTGCCAATCACAACCGGAGGAAAGGTTTGTGGCTGCAGAGTGTCTGAGTAGAGGCCTCGATACTACTAATGTGAAGCCCGTTACGGAGAGAACTGAGTCTTCAGCTCAAGTACTCCCAGAGACTGCACCTAAGAGCCAAGCCCAGGGGGGACCTGAGAAGGATATCGCATTACAAAATAAACACCAGCCATCCTCTGATGAACAAGTTTCTTCTATCTTTGACCGAGGCTATAATCCTAACCCTGGTGAGAGTGCAGGCCTAAAGCCACATGCACCGCCACTCTCTGAGACGCTGGAGGACACTAGAAACAGAACTTTCAACAAAGAGGCTGCAGAGGAGGTTCGACTAGACCCAGGGGAGGTTAGACTGGACCCAGAGGGAGAGGTTGGAGAAGACAAGATTATATTTTGTTTTGCAGAGATGAAGCCTCAAACCGATCTGGCTGAGAACTGCCTCCTCTCCAAAGACAACCTATCTATCCTGCCTGCTGTGGAAGAACCAACCTGTGAGTCAAGTCTACAGGATGACACCTGTCTGGCTTCCCCCATCAACCTCCTTACCAGTCAGGTGTCCCCCTCAAGGCAGCCATTGGGCATTCTGATATCACTTCAGAAGAAAAACCAGTCTGAGGAGTGTGAACTTAGCTGGAGTAACACAGAGGAAATTAACCAGCTGGCGTCAAGTCTGATTACTGACGTGGTCTCAGTAGCAGTGAGTCAAGTCCTGAAAGAAAGGACCCTACTAGAACATAATGTTGGGCCTCTATGTAACAGGGACCCCTTCACATCCCAAGATATCATCTCAATGGTTAACCGTGAGACTGGGAGAGAGATGCCTGGTCTATTGCAGGAGGATCAGTGTTCAACAACTGGCAGGGAGAACATATGTTCATCTCCTATAGTATATGAGGATGTGAAACATGACTGTAGCAGTAGGACTGAGCAGGCAGAGCTAGCAGAAGAAGATTCTGCAGTAGGTGATTCTGGCTCCAGCTCAGGTCATTCCGAGGAGAGCTCTAGTGGCGAGGACTCTAGACCCAGTGTAAGCCTGCAACCACCCAGGGGACCCGCTGAAGGACTGGGGGCCACCAGCATGGCCCTCCCTAACGGTCACAGGACAGAGGTGGCTGTTCCAGGTGAGTCGCCTCAGCAGATTTTCAATTTCTCACAATCTTTCATGGTCTTTCTGTTCACGCTGACCTGTCCCCTTTATTTCTTAGTGTTGCTGTCACACACCAGTGGCTGGTGTCCTGTTTTAGCTCTGCCTTATGAGTTCAGGACTGATTTTACTGCAGTGAAGAAATATCTTTATTTTACAATACTCTAGCCTGCAGCTGCTAGAGTACCCATATAGAATATGAACCTGGTTTAGTCTCAGTACTAGCTAGACACCATACCGTAGACTGTTTTTACAGTTGCTGATGAGGGAACATTCCCCTGCATGCTAATTTAACTTTTTGTATTGCCTTCTTGGCGCAGTATTTTCAGGTAAGAGAACTCTCGCCATGCCAGAATGTTTTCTCTTTCTCCCCTGTTGCTGTTGTATGTGGGTGTTTTGTGTGCTGCTGTGTTTGCGAGGTTACATTGTGTACACAACACAAGTGACTGTTTTTAGTGACTGATCCTTACTGCCCCAGGCTCTGGTGTGACCAGCATGGACTCTGTAGACCGTTACGTTGAACACGAAGCCAGGGACAACCAGCATATCAACAGTCCAAGTCCGCGAAGTCAACTGCTGAACACCGATCAGCAAATTGAAAAATACATCCGGAGTTACAACAGCAACCAGCCACCGACTGTTTGGGACATAGAGGTGCCAAAGGTGAGTCTACCTCCCCTGTCTAACCCTCTCATCACTTCACCACATTACTGATAATATATTTTCTCTGGCTACTGATTGCAATGTTAGGTTCTCTAATGTCGGTAATTTATGGGCTTGTAAGTAGGGACTTCAAATGTTGGACGCTATAGTCTTGAGCACCTAGTTAAATTGTGCTTAGGAACATTAAAAAAAATTCTCTACATAGTTTAACTAGTGAGAAATATATACAAAAGCATGTGGACACCATTTCAAGTTTGTGGATTTGGCTATTTCAGCCACTTGTTTCTGATGGGTGTATAAAATCGGGCACACAGCCATGCAATCTCCATTGACAAACATTGGCAGTAGAATGGCCTTACTGAAGAACTCAGTGACTTTCAACATGGCACTGTCATAGGATGCCACATTTCCAACATGTCAGTTTTTATAAAAGCTCTGCCCTGCTAGAACTGCCAAGGTCAACTTTAAGTGCTCTTATTGTGAAGTGGAAATGTGGTAGGCTACACAAGCTCACAGAACCGGACTGCCGAGTGCTGAAGCGTGTAGCGTGTAAAAACGTCAGCACTAACTGTTCGTCGGGAGCTTCATGAAATGGGTTTCCATTGCCGAGCATCCTCATGCACACAAGCCTAAGATCACCATGTGCAATGTCAAGAGTCGGCTGGAGTGGTGTTAAGCTCGCCGCCATTGGACTCTGGAGCAGTGGAAACATGTTCTCTGGAGTGATGAATCGCTCTTCACTGTCTGGCAGTCCGACGGCCAAATCTAGGTTTGGCGGATGCCAGGAGAACACTACCTGTCCAAATGCATAGTGCCAACTGTCAAATTTGGTGGAGGAGGAATAATGGTCTGGGGCTATTTTTAATGGTTCGGGCTAGGCAACTTATTTCCAGTGAAGGGTAATCTTCTTGCTACAACATATTCTAGACAATTCTGTGCTTCCAACTTTGTGGAAGGCCATTTCGTGTTTCAGCATCACAATGCCCCCATGTACAAAGCGAGGTCCATACAGAGATTGTTTGTTGATCAGTGTGGAAGAACTTGACTGGCCTGCACAGAGCCCTGACCTCAACTCCATTGAACACATTAGGGATGAATTGCCTAATCGCCCAACATCAGTGCCCGACCTCACTAATGAACGTGGCTGACTGGAAGCAAGTCCCCGACGCAATGTTCCAGCATCTACTGGAAAGCCTTCCCAGAAAAGTGGAAGCTGTGATCGAAGCAAAGGGGGGGACCAGCTCCATATTAATGCTTATGATTTTGGAACGATATGTATGACAAGCAGGTGTCCACATACTTTTGGTCATGTGAAGTGTGTTTATAAAAAAAGATGTACTACAAAAATGTTACTAAACCTAATTTATTTATTTTTCTATATCTAATACATTTATATTACGCTACTTTCCATGATGTGGACAGTATATGTTACTACATTACACAAGCTGCTGTTTTTGACCACATCAAATTGGGGGGGAATTGCACCCTTTTTACCTCTGATTGGGGATGTTGGTATAAAAGTTTAGTCAACATGATCACACGATCAATTGCTTAAAACAGATCATTATTATTATACCTCCCTGACCAAGGCCCTTCTTCCCTGATTGATTTGGCTGGGTGGCCAGCTCAAGGAAGAGTCTTGGTGGTTCCTAACTTCTTCCATTTAAGAATGCTGGATGCCACTGTGTTCTTGGGAACCTTCAATGCGGCAGAAATGTTTTGGTACCCTTCCCCAGACCTGTGCCTCGACGCTCTACGGAGTGTTCCTACGACCTCATGGCTGGGTTTTTGCTCTGACATACACTGTCAACTGTGGGACCTTTTTATATAGACAGGTGTGTGTCTTTCCAAATCATGTCCAATCAATTGAATGTACCACAGGTGGATTCCAATCAAGTTGTAGAAACATCTCAAGGATGATCAATGGAAACAACAGGATGCACATGAACTCCATTTTGGTTCTTATAGCAAAGGGTCTGAATACCGAATGTTTATTTTAAATTTGTAAACATTTCTTAATCTGTTTTTCGCTTTGTCATTATGAGGTATTGTTTGTAGATGTAGGATTTTCTTGGTATTTAATCAAGGCTGTAACAATGTGGAAAGTCAAGGGGCCTGAATATTTTCCAAATGCACTATATAGGTTATTCCAAGTTTCCCAGTGGCTTTTGTATAATGTACAGTGCCTTGCGAAAGTATTCGGCCCCCTTGAACTTTGCGACCTTTTCCCACATTCCAGGCTTCAAACAAAGATATAAAACTGTATTTTTTTTGTGAAGAATCAACAACAAGTGGGACACAATCATGAAGTGGAACGACATTTATTGGATATTTCAAACTTTTTTAACAAATCAAAAACTGAAAAATTGGGCATGCAAAATTATTCAGCCCCCTTAAGTTAATACTTTGTAGCGCCACCTTTTGCTGCGATTACAGCTGTAAGTCGCTTGGGGTATGTCTATCAGTTTTGCACATCGAGAGACTGAAATTTTTTCCCATTCCTCCTTGCAAAACTGCTCGAGCTCAGTGAGGTTGGATGGAGAGCATTTGTGAACAGCAGTTTTCAGTTCTTTCAACATATTCTCAATTGGATTCAGGTCTGGACTTTGACTTGGCCATTCTAACACCTGGATATGTTTATTTTTGAACCATTCCATTGTAGATTTTGCTTTATGTTTTGGATCATTGTCTTGTTGGAAGACAAATCTCCGTCCCAGTCTCAGGTCTTTTGCAGACTCCATCAGGTTTTCTTCCAGAATGGTCCTGTATTTGGCTCCATCTTCCCATCAATTTTAACCATCTTCCCTGTCCCTGCTGAAGAAAAGCAGGCCCAAACCATGATGCTGCCACCACCATGTTTGACAGTGGGGATGGTGTGTTTAGGGTGATGAGCTGTGTTGCTTTTACGCCAAACATAACGTTTTGCATTGTTGCCAAAAAAGTTCAATTTTGGTTTCATCTGACCAGAGCACCTTCTTCCACATGTTTGGTGTGTCTCCCAGGTGGCTTGTGGCAAACTTTAAACGACACTTTTATGGATATCTTTAAGAAATGGCTTTCTTCTTGCCACTCTTCCATAAAGGCCAGATTTGTGCAATATACGACTGATTGTTGTCCTATGGACAGAGTCTCCCACCTCAGCTGTAGATCTCTGCAGTTCATCCAGAGTGATCATGGGCCTCTTGGCTGCATCTCTGATCAGTCTTCTCCTTGTATGAGCTGAAAGTTTAGAGGGACGGCCAGGTCTTGGTAGATTTGCAGTGGTCTGATACTCCTTCCATTTCAATATTATCGCTTGCACAGTGCTCCTTGGGATGTTTAAAGCTTGGGAAATCTTTTTGTATCCAAATCCGGCTTTAAACTTCTTCACAACAGTATCTCGGACCTGCCTGGTGTGTTCCTTGTTCTTCATGATGCTCTCTGCGCTTTTAACGGACCTCTGAGACTATCACAGTGCAGGTGCATTTATACGGAGACATGATTACACACAGGTGGATTGTATTTATCATCATTAGTCATTTAGGTCAACATTGGATCATTCAGAGATCCTCACTGAACTTCTGGAGAGAGTTTGCTGCACTGAAAGTAAAGGGGCTGAATAATTTTGCACGCCCAATTTTTCAGTTTTTGATTTGTTAAAGTTTGAAATATCCAATAAATGTCGTTCCACTTCATGATTGTGTCCCACTTGTTGTTGATTCTTCACAAAAAAATACAGTTTTATATCTTTATGCTTGAAGCCTGAAATGTGGCAAAAGGTCGCAAAGTTCAAGGGGGCTGAATACTTTCGCAAGGCACTGTACTTGGTATTCATATCCCAAAATATATAAATGAGCTCCCCAATGAATTTGAATAGAAAACGAGTAAAATAGACAAGATCCTGCCATAGACAGGTATTTACCTCTCCAACTCCTTATCATATCTCCGTTTACTACCTACGTATGGTGCTACGTACTCTTGATTTTTATTTATTTATTTTAAATCATGTGAGTAAATTATTTTGTGCCCATCTATATAATGAATATGAACTGGGTGGGTAGAAATTTTTAAAGCACTAAACCTCTCTCTAAAAGCTTCACAAATATTTTAATTTAACAAAATGTGACTCACCACCTAGATTTGATCTTATATAGCAACATTTGAATGTCTGTTTTTATTTTTACTTAAGATAAAAGTAGACTTGGAGCTAGAAAATGATATCATACACTGCATTTGTGGAAACGATGGGAAAGAAATTCTGCTTTGAAAGTTGATTAACTTTTAAACTCTCTTTTGAGAGCTCTTTTCAATGTTTTGGTACAACTTTTGGAGAGTCCTTCTGTTTACACCATTCAGTATTGGTCATACCCTCTTAAGCCCTAGTCCCATTTCTTTAAGGGTTGATCCAACCATTCTGTACTTTCTTGCCAGCTTCTTCCAGACATCAGAGGGAACAGCTCATTGAACATTACTCTCCCTATGGCTCTCTGTGGTTTTGCATTCAGAGCGCACACTGAATCCTCTGGCCAATAAGTACAGTTCCGAAAGCTCTGACTACAGTCAAGCATTGGCAAGCTAATTCCAGACACATAATAAGAAAACATCCCACTCTGACCATTTTACTCGCCCTAGCAGAGCTGGTTAGGCTTTTTTCATGTTATCTAGCGTGTTGGTGACTAACTGTGCTGCAAGCAACAATTGAATTACGCATTGTTGCCAACGTTTACTGACATATTCAACGGGTGTTAAACATTCAAAAATGCATCAGTTATTCTGCGCTCTTGCACGCAAAGATGAGTCTTTTGTTAAGAAATGTAGATGGCTAGGTAAACGATGAATCACAACGCACGATGTAACTTTAGTTAGTTAGCTAACAGTACACTTTAACGTGACATAAATGCTTTGTCATTAGTGGAGTCTTTTAAGACATATCGCTAACTAAATAATGGACCATAATCACAACTCATGATGTTACTACCCTGCATGAATCAGCAGGTAGCTAACCAACGAGGTTATATTGCTATAGCTAGTGTCTGAGAAATTAAGAATAAGATCATATACATAACATTAGCTAGAGACCCAGCCAACTAACGTTAGCTAGCTAACAGTACACTTGAAATGAAACCACTTTCTGTCAAAATTAGAAACGTGTAAAATCTGAATCTTACCAGTATACATCATGGTTTGACGCGTCTCTGGTCTGATGCCATGCATCGTTGCCTTAGTCAAACTAAGAGCTGCTTTCATTTTCATCCTCCCAAAAACGATAGAACAAATTATGGTTGAATGTACTGGTTGGTAAAAGACCTGTATCTATGGAAAATGTTTGTTTTTAAATTGTAATGGTAGTTGTCTTTTTCATGGAGTTATCGTAAGGTCTGCTCAATCCAATATATTACAACTAATTGATTACAGCATTTCCCCAAAATGGAGGAGGCGGGTGGCAGCGAGAGGAGGTATGGATTCACAAAACCTTAAATGTCTTAACAAAACAATGGCAGTGAACTGTAGCCTTAAGAAGAAAGTTAGGCAATGTTGCTATTTCTTAGGTTTCTCCTCAAGCAAGAAGTTAAGAAATTATATTATTGGAAATGGTTATTGGAAATGTTGTTAATTCCAAGATGACTAAATCCTTGTCTTAAACTCAGGGCAGTGAGAGAATAAGCTCATGAAAGCAATTGAACATGTTTAATTCACTCAAACTTTATCTGTAAGTTTCAGTATTGTTTCTTTTCAACCCAAACCCAACAGTATTCTCAGTACAAAATATGCTAACATGATTGCTTAGATGGCCAACAAAACTGGTTGCCTAGCAACAAACATATTAAGCAAATTCATAAGAAAATCATTAAATATTAAGATATTGTTGAGGAATTGCACTTACAAACTATCTTATGAACCTATTTTTTTTTCTTAAGCTTTATGTTTTTGAGTAAAAGTGTTTTGTGAATCTGGATCCTGGTGTGTGTGGATCAAAACTGCATTCAAACTCACACGTGCGTACATGCACTCAAATGTATATAGTTGGCTTTTTTTTATCTTTTTGGTTTTGGATTTTTATGTTTTTCTCTTTTGTAAATGTTGTTTATGTGCATGTGAGGCAGAAGTCTGAACTGTGGTTGGGCAGTTGATTGTCTGGGAGCTTGGGCTGGTGGCTGGTAGGTCGCTGGTTTGGGTTGCCCTTTTTGACTTGGTGGGAGATCTGTCGACGTGCCCTTGGGTGGGACACTTGACCCGTATGGCTCCTGTGGGTCACTTTGGATGGGAGTTAGATCACTGAATGTAATGTAAATATTGAGTGGCTTCACTCTTCACTTTAGATTTTTAATAGTCTAATAATAAAATAAAAAATGTATGCTGGCGACCCACTTCAGAGGTTGAAAGACTGGGGCCTTAGTTAGACTTGCGTCTTTCATACCATCCACTGCTTCCGAGTATATTACTCGCTAAAGTTTAGTCCCTGAACAATAAAGTAGACGAGGTCAGGGTCTCCTTCCAGAGAGACATTAAGTACTGTAACATACTGTTTTATGGAATCATGGCACTCTCCAGATCTATTGCCCTGTCCATTCAGCCAGCAGCGTTATCCGTCCATCTCATGGACAGAAAGGACTCTGGGCTGAGTAAGAGAGGCGGAGGAGTTTCATTACTAACATTCATGGTGTGGTTGTGGTAACGTACAGGAACTCAAGTTCTTTTGTTCTCCCAATCTGGAATACCTCACCATCAAATGCCGACAGCATTGCCTCCCGAGATGATCCTTTTCTTCGGTCATATTCCCCGCCCACCCCAAGCTGACACGACTGCTCTCAAGGAACTGCGCAAACTGGAATCTGCATATCACAAGGCCACATTTACTGTAGCTGGGGAATTTATTAAAGGAAGTCTGAGGAAAACACTGCCGAAATTCTGTCCGCACATCTCCTGTGCTATACGTGCAACATGGACCCTGGCTCATTGCTACTTTCCCTTCCTGGACAGAAACAAGGCCCTCCCTTCAGCAAATCATGCCTCCATTCTGCTCCTCCACATCTATAGGCATAAAGTTAAACCGGAAGCTGCCGTGGTAAGGACTGTTCAACATTGGCCTGACCAATCAGAATCTCTGATTTTTGATCATGTGGCCTGGGAAATGTTCCAGGACGCCTCAGAATAGTATCGACCAAAAACTGTGGATAGATGGCAACATTTGTGCAAAACTGAAAGCACAAACCATTTAACTACGTCAAGGTGACTGGGAACATGAACATTTACAAACCGATCAGCTAGGTCCTCCTTAAGACAATCAGAGACAAAACGACAGTACAGGGAGAAAGTGGAGTCACATTTCAATTGCTCAGACACGAGTCATACTGTATATGGCAGGGACTCCAGATAATCACGTCTTATAAAGGGAAAACCAGCCGCGTTGCATACACAGACGCCTCGCTCCCAGACCAGCTAAACCCCTTCTTTACCTGATTAAACCTATGGCAAGACCTGAAAATGGTTGTCTAGCAATGATCAACGACCAATTTTTTTTAATTTTTTTTAACAGCGCTTGAAGAATTTGAAAAGAATAATGGGCAAATGTTGCACATTGTAGGTGTGGAAAGCTCTTAGACTTACTCAGACTCACAGCTGTAATCGCTGCCAAAGATGCTTCTACAAAGTATTAAACTGTCGGAGTAAAACAAGGTTGTCCACTATCGGCATATCTATTTATTATTACAATCGAAATGTTAGCTGTTTAAAATTAGATTCAACAATAATATTAGAAATTCATGGCTTAAAAACAAAGGTGTCATTGTACGCAGATGATTCATGTTTTCTTTTAAAACCACAATTGGAATCCCTCCACAGCCTCTCCAATCAAATGTATTTATATAGCCCTTTGTAAATCAGCTGATATCTCAAAGTGCTGTACAGAAACTCAGCCTAAAACCCCAAACCGCATGCAATGCAGGTGAAGAAGCACGGTGGCTAGGAAAAACTCCCTAGAAATGCCAAATCCTAGAGAGGAATCGGGCTATGAGGGGTGGCCAGTCCTCTTCTGGCTGTGTTGGGTGGAGATTATAACAGAACATGGCTGAGATGTTCAATTGTTCATAAATGACCCGCATGGTCAAATAATAATAATCACAGTAGTTGTCAAGGGTGCAGCAAGTCAGCACCTCAGGAGTAAATGTCAGTTGGCTTTTCATAGCCGATCATTAAGAGCATCTCTACCACTCCTGCTGTCTCTAGAGTTGAAAACATCAGGTCTGGGACAGAGCACGTCTGGTGAACAGGTCAGGATTCCATAGCCGCAGGCAGAACAGTTGAAACTGGAGCAGCAGCACGACCAGGTGGACTGGGGACAACAAGGAGTCATCATGCCAGGTAGTCCTGAGGCATGGTCCTAGGGCTCAGGTCCTCTGAGAAAGAGAGAATCAGAGAGAGCATACTTAAATTCACACAGGACACCAGGTAAGACAGGAGAAATACTCCAGATAAAACAGACTGACTGAAAAAGAGGAAACAAATAATATTGCATCAGGGGTGTGGATACTTATGTAAATTAGGTCTTTTGTATTTAATTTTCCATAAATTAGCAGAAATGCTGATCATTTACATTACATTTAAGTCATTTGGCAGACGCTCTTATCCAGAGCGACTTACAAAATCTTTTCACTTTGATATTATGGGGTATTGTGTGTTTGTGTGTGTAGATGGGTGAGAATATTTTTGGTTTGGGCTGTAACACAACAAAATGTGGAATAAGTCAAGGGGAATGAATACTTTCTGAAAGCACTGTACATAGTCATTGAATATTAGTCACTTTAATAATGTGTACGTACTTCTATTTTTTTTACCCACTTTATACTTGTACCGTATTCTAGTCAAGGCTCGTCCTATATAACGACTGCTGTACACCTTTTCTATTCACATACTATTTTTACACACCATTAAAACAATATATTTATGACATTGCTCGTTATATTTTAGAATTTTTCTGGATTGTGTATTTATTTTGCTAGGTATTACTGCACTGTTGGAGCTAAAAACACAAGCATTTCGCTGCACCTGCAATAACATCTGCAAACCTGTGTACACGACCAATAAACTTTGATTTGATCAAAAATGCAACACTTCCAAATGTAGCTGGCTGTCTTCTAAAAGTTGTCCTTTACCAGTGATATACAAATTATTCCTAGATTCCATGTTTTTTAAAATGTTATTAACAGGATGTGCAACCTGTATCTTTTTAAATATATTTTTGTCACTCTATTGATTTCAATGTAATATTGATAGAAGTCATTTACAAAAGTGTTGCGTTTTGGGGACCCCCGTATCAAAATCCAACATTCTGGATTTTTATCATTGTCATCTAACCAGTGAAGTAAAAGATATCTCCCGTTTCCATGTTTTTTTTCTTGTTGGGGACCGGTGTTTGTTTCAGCAGGGTGTACACTGATCACTAATCAATCTGAATGTCTTTTTGACATTTGTCAAAACAAGTGGTTGGTGCTTGTGCTTTAGAAAATAAATAAAATGGACTGATTTACTATTGTTGCATGTGTAGATGTTACATTTTAGGTTTCCAATATCACAAACTGTTTCTGCGCATTGTTTATTGATTTGGACACCTTAAAGCTGTGTTTTGACATGAGTTATTTATCCAAATGTATGGTCCACAGGAAGTTTTAGGAATAAACTATGTAAATGTAACTTTCATTATTAATTTCCAACGGTATTTTTTATATATATTGAAATACCAGAAGTCACCGACTCAGTTTTGCCCTGCCTACTTGTAGTGTGAGTCATTTAGCTATAGCCCAGATTTGGTAGAGTAGTGTGCTGCAGTAAATATTCTCTGAGACCAGGCACTTCGGTGACACTGAGCTGGGTACAGCTGTCTGATTCGTAGTGCTATGGGGAACGGTGGTTGGGGCTGTGGTCTGGTAGTGTGTAATGGGAATCCTGCTGCCTCCTGATGCCATACTGTCCTCATGTTCTCACTCAAGGACATGCTGCCTGACTCTGATCTGTGGCATATATATATATATATATATAATGCGCACACACAGACCGCTCCTTCCAATTACTCTGAGAGGTGCTCGGTGGAATTGGTTACATCTGAGCACGTTATCAGAGCAAGCCATGCGACGGGTGACATGGACAACCTATATGCCACTCAGAGAAAAACACACACATACACCTTCTAGTATGGTATAGGAACTTATGCATGATTATCTCTCTTTGAATTCTGTTTCACTGTCTGACAGCATCTTGTTGGGAGATTGATTGGGAAGCAGGGGCGATATGTGAGCTACCTGAAGGAGACATCCGGAGCAAACATCTTCATCGCCACCCTGCCTTACACCCAGGAGTTGCAGATCTGCCATATAGAGGGTGAGGTGCATAAGACGCTGGCTCTCCACAACAGGACCTCACTTGTAGTCAGGCACCTAGGCTTTGGTAGCTGCATTGCCCCTTGTGGCTTGCTCAGCTTGTCCCTCTGTTTCCTCCAGGGTCAAAGGAGCAGGTGGATTGTGCTCTGGAGCTGATCAGTAAGAAGTTCAAAGATCTGGATGTGACCAGCTGTTATGTCCATCCTCCAGTGGCCAGACTGCCCTCTCTCCCCATCACATCCTGGGTAAGTATCTTTTGGTTGGCTGAAGTAGTGTGGAACGGTGGGTAGTGCGTTGACTAAAAGCCTCTCTCTCTCTCTCAGCTGCTGCTTCCCCATAGGGTGACAGTTGAGGTAACTGTGATCCAAGTAGCCTCTGGGAACTATGTGTTCCTCCAGCAGCACACACACCCAACCTTCTATGCTCTCCGCAGCCTGGACCAACAGATGAGCTTGTGTTATTCTCACCCAGGGTGCCCTCCCCTGCCGGCCCCAGTGGAAGGTAGGCATGCACAGCCAGGGTGCCGGCCCCAGTGGAAGGTAGGCATGCACAGCCAGGGTGCCGGCCCCCAGTGGAAGGTAGGCATGCACAGCCAGGGTGCCGGCCCCAGTGGAAGGTAGGCATGCACAGCCAGGATGCTGGCCCCCAGTGGAAGGTAGGCATGCACAGCCAGGGTGCCGGCCCCAGTGGAAGGTAGGCATGCACAGCCAGGGTGCCGGCCCCAGTGGAAGGTAGGCATGCACAGCCAGGGTGCCTGCCCCAGTGGAAGGTAGGCATGCAGAGCCAGGGTGCCTGCCCCAGTGGAAGGTAGGCATGCACAGCCAGGGTGCCCTCCCCTGCCGGCCCCAGTGGAAGGTTGGCATGCACAACCATGGCCTTGGGACTCCTTACCCTCGGATGATAGTATCTTTCTGTGGTGTCATTTCCTATCTCAAATGTTTTTCTCTCACACACACACACAGTGGGAGTGATCTGTGCTGCCCAGATGCCTGAGGGAGCCTGGTGGAGAGCGCAGGTGATGGGTTACTATGAAGAAACCAAGGAGGTGGAGCTCTGCTATGTGGACTATGGAGGCTATGTCCTGGTGAAGATCGACACCCTCCGCCAGATCAGGTGACACACTAACTGTGGGGAGTCTAAATGTAACTGGAATAGAAGTTGATGTTGGAATTTACCAGTGTTTCCATTACCTGGTAAAACCTTTTGGATGATTTTATTTAATTTTATGCATACAATCTGACCAAATTAAAAACATGTCCAGCAGAAAATATTCTATTGAAAAAATCAACGTCCTCTATAAATCACATTGGCTGTTCATGGAGGTTGGTTCAGGTTCTTTCAATCGCATCATCGCTCTCTACTCTGACGGTCGGTTTTGAGAGCACACTCTCGCAAGCAAACTTTCAATGTACCAACTGGTGCTGGCCAGCAAAGTGTCCCTCACCTGTAAGTCTGTGACTGACACAGAATTGTCTACCAAAGAGGAGTATTTAGGTCAGCATTTCCCAACTCCAGTCCTCCAGCACCCCCAACAGTGCACACAGCTCTGGACAAGTGCACAACTTGTCAACCAATCATCCAGCCCTCAATTAGTTGAATCAGTTGAGTTTGTCTGGTACTACAAAATACAATTGTGCTGTTGGGGGTACTCGAGGACTGGGGTTGGAAAATGCTGATTTAGAGGAAGGAAAATTACTTTCATTGCCTCATCGTGTAGTTTGCTTAAATTATTAGCAGTTTAAGCAATCTAGCTGACTAGCTACTGTACCAAGGATGGAGGCACAGATAAGTGGGTAAATAGATTGACACTGAAACAGAATATTTACAAGCCAGATGGACAAAGACATGCATTTTGCAAGGAGCCAACGTTCATTCCTCCTTGCATAATTATTGTAGTCATTTCCATATGGTGTCAATGAATCGGCAGTGGGTAGTCCTAAAGAAAGCATTACCTTACACGTCAACTAGGCAAGTCCGTTAAGAACAAATTCTTATTTACAATGGCAGCCTACACCGGCCAAACCCGGACGACGCTGGGTCAATTGTGCTCTGCCCTATGGAACTCCCAACCACGACCGGTTGTGATGGCCTGGATTCGAACCAGGGTGTCTGTAGGGACGCCTCTGCCATTGAGATGCAGTGCCTTAGACCGCTGCACCACTTGGGAGCCCCAAGATTTTTAATATGATATATTTGTTATGTCCGGTAAAGCTCACATTTTGATCTGCACATTTTTTCCTATGGAAACGTGGGATTGACTTTGCTGTTGTTCTTCCCACAGATCAGACTTTGTTGCCTTGCCTTTCCAAGGATCTGAGGCGATCCTGGAACATATTGCACCCCTTCCAGGTATGTTTCAGCTGTATTAATGAAACAGAATTTCAAAATGTTGTCAACAGTTTAAACTCTGTATTTAAACTTCCATTAAAGTTCATGCTCTCATATCACTGTGACATCTCTTCCCTATCTACTAGGAGAAGAAGGGTTCTCTGTTGCAGCCAAATCTGCACTGGAGGAAATGACACAAGGATTGCCACTACTTGCACAGGTAGAGAAAAGTACATGGATATGTCTCCTCCTGCTGGTGTACAGTCAGCACAATGACAATAAGGAAAGGTGGTCTCTGTTCTTACCCTGTATCTGCACACTCCCCAGGTCACAAGCTGTCACACCAGTGGCATTCCCTTGGTACAGATATGGAAAACTGAAGGAGAAGAGGTATGCAATACTTTTATATTTTTGAAAGCGTCCACTGTTTATGTTAAACCTCTTCATTTATAAAAGTATTCTAATGGGTTCATGTTGCTAATGTTTCTCTCTTGGTCTTCCAGTTGGTGTCTGTGAACCGTGCTCTGGTGGATAATGGACTGTGTAGCTGGGTAGACTGCCTCTGACTGTGAAGACAAATCCTGGCCCTGTTTGGATAGTTTTCAAATATATCCTCCCTTTTTACGCACAGATCTATAAGGGATTGGATATGTATGAGTAAGGTTACCAGCCCTATTACCCTCACCAATCTACCAAATTTAGATCTGTGATTACTTCAAGGAAAGTAGGAAGGAAAATTGGATCTCTGAAGTATTCAAACATGGCCCCTGTCTTGCCTTTCATCGTTCCATCCCCTCAGTCCCATCCTCTGGACTGTTGCCCTGTTGGGGCACAACAATGTCTTCCTTCTCAACTCGACTGTTCATGCTTGTTGTTTCTTTATCACCATGTACACTTTCTGATGTATTTATTTGGTGAAGTTTTATTTACAGCCCCCCACCCTTATATAAATGTTTGTTAATTATGCTTACATGATTTTTGACCAATATTATTCACAATTCATCTAATTACTGTTTTGTTTTCAATGGATACAATCCTATTAAGAAACTAAAGATGAACTGTCCTTTCTGAGGTGTACACTTTGACCATAGCCACAGACTTATGTTGTGAGATGTACAGTATAATGAAGCTACAGTCTGTATTGACTTCAATCACATCTCATTAAATGAATGCATTTTGTGAGTTTGTTAGATGATACACAAATTCAGGAACTTTTTGTATATTGAGCTTGATGTCCAAACTAAATATGCACAGTGTACTAAACATTAGGAACACTTTCCTAATATTGAGTTGCACCCCTTTTTGCCCTCGGAACATCATCAATTTGTTGGGGCATGGACTAACATTCCACAGGGATGCTGACCCATGTTGACTACTCACAGTTGTGTGACGGTAGCTCTGTGTCTTTTGGCTGGTAGGCCATTCTTGATACACATGGGGAAACTGATTATGCTGCCATACCCTGTTCAACGGCACTTAAACATTTTGTCTTGCCCCTCTGAATTGCACACATACACAACCTATGTCTCAAGGCTTAAACATCCTTCTTTAACTGGTCTCCTCCCCTTCATCTACACTGATTGGATTTAACAGCTGACAATAAGGCGTCGTAGTTTTCACCTGGGTTTACCTGGTCAGTCTGTCATTGAAAGAGCAGGTTTTCCTAATGCGTTGTACATTCAGTGTATTGTGGCTCTGTAGCCAAGGACATTTTGACTTGGTCAACCAGTGCCTGTGAGGAACTTGTCTGGACTGTTAAACTCACTGAGGGTTATTGTGCTTCAGCTTTGATCCCCGGAGTGTTTGTTTCTACGTTTGAGTTATTTGTATGTCTCTGATGTTCGTTATGAGTAGTTTTTGAAGTGGATGTTCTGGGGAATGATGGACTGAGTAAACAAGAACCTAGCGAATTCAGTAGATGGCGCCAAAGGCTTAGTTTTTGCTATTCATATTAGTCAAGCACTAGACCGGGAATGTTACGAATACAGAGAGCATCTGTTGTCTTGATAAGCACAGACAAATGTTTCAGTCAGCTGAGTACCGTGTAAAGAATGAGTGTATATGAATTTTAGTTTGACTACTAAATGTTATATAAACTCTCCGCGGTTACATTTGTAATCAAACATTGTTTACTTGTGAGGCAACTTGGTAGTCCCATCGTTCAAGGTAGCTGAAGACTTCGTTATTATTTTGCAGCTAACTACTCATCGCACTCACCTGAAATATGGCATGAATCACTTGCAAGACCAAGTTAGAGCCATTCTGGATTAATACTGTATACAGGAAACCATGCCCGTGTCTGAAGGAAACCTAAATTAATTTGTAATCCTCTTTTGTCTAGATTCATCCCAAGTTTGAATTTAACACAGTAAAAAAATTGTACATATGTGTGAAGATGTGTTCTCTGGTTCTTTGGCTTTACAAACGAAGGATGTATCTTAATTCTGCAACTCAGTTTTCTCTTTCATCAGCTTCTATCCAGGTTTCTTTTTGGGGGGGGGGGGGCGGGTCATTACTTTTTGTTTCAATTTAGGGTCGTTTCACCACATTTGTTACGTTATTTGAGTTGGAACTGAATGAAAATATTAAGTACATAAGGGTTATTATTTTGTCATGAACGGACAGATTTGTGGATTGGATTTTCTCTTCTTTTTTTTGTTATATTCACTATAATTGTCAGTGGTGTACGTTGAAGACTGAGTGACCGTTGTTTTCCAGCGTGCCGTCTGGGCATTTCAGAAGTCCGTTGTTCTGCTGATAGGATAATAGGGAGGGAGTTGGGGAGGATTTCAGAAATCACCTGTGGTGCACATTAATTTTCCAGCAAAGGCCCCATGATAATGCAGCAGCATGCACTCCTTGGTGTCTTTGATGACACTAATTAAAGGCATGAGGCATGTTAAAAAAAAAAATAAAAAAAAAAAAGCTAATCGGGGGGCAGGACTATGAGGAGCCTCATCCAAGACCCCTATTGATTAATGAAGTCACACTGTCATTCCCCATTATCTTCGCTGCTTATAATAGCACACTCACTCACCCACCAACAGTGGAGAGAGATTGAAGGATTAGCAAAGGTCTCCTCACGTTGCGCTCTATAAATGCTCTCTTTAGTCATGATGCTCAACTCAAGTCAGTGCTATACTTCATGATGTTTTGATTGTGCTGCTGAGTGCAAGGATTCATTTGTATTTTATGTGACATGTCAGTTATCTTTTTATAATATGTAATAGTATTTCTTAAAAGAGTCATGTTAATTTGTGATAGTTGAAACAGAATACAAAGCTTGCCTTTTCATGGAAGAAACTAGTGATCTATTTAGGGTTATGAATGACTTCCAACTTTATTGTTGAATAGTATTTTTCTTCTATATCTATATTTTATTTCTATATTAACCAAATTGCTATATTGTTGTAGGCCTACATTACGTTATCCTGCAAATGATTGTACTGGATATTTCTGTGAAGTTGTGTGGGTGGCTAACCAGCACAGGTGCAATTGATTAGTCAATTATGGGACCTAATGTAGGACACAGGTGTGCTGGGAATTAATAGGAGGGTGGTAAAGGTAAAAATCCAATCACAGGTATTGCTTTTTAACAGTTTAAAATCCTCTGGTAAAAATAACTTTTATATCCCCCTGTATTTGGCTTGACACATTTCCTCTTTTAAAAATACAGTAATAATATAGCAAGACAGCGCAATCACTACCAAATAGGAAGATTATATCTGCTATTTAGGCTTCTCTATCATTTACGTAAAATGGCCTTTCAGGTTAAAGGTTGTTGAATCACTCCTTTTTTATTTTAATAAATAATAACATTAAGAATTGACATGCATGGCATCAAAACCATGGTTGTATCTGGGGAATACTGCAGACCAGGGCAATGTTTTGAAGCAAATGTCATCATTACAATATAGGTTGAATATGTCAAGTCATGATTGGAGATTAGACAGCAGCAGAGCCCCCTAACACAGAACAGCAGAGCCTCCTAACACAGAACAGCAGAGACCTCTAACACAGAACAGTAGAGACCCTGACACAGAACAGCAGAGACCTCTAACACAGAACAGCAGAGCCTCCTAACACAGAACAGCAGAGCCTCCTAACACAGAACAGCAGAGCCTCCTAACACAGAACAGCAGAGACCCCGACACAGAACAGCAGAGCCTCTTAACAGAACAGCAGAGACCCTGACACAGAACAGCAGAGCCTTCTAACACAGAACAGCAAAGCCTCCTAACACAGAACAGCAGAGACCCTGACACAGAACAGCAGATACCCCTAACACAGAACAGCAGAGCCTCCTAACACAGAACAGCAGATCCCCCTTACACAGAACAGCAGACCCCCCTTACACAGAACAGCAGATCCCCCTTACACAGAACAGCAGATCCCCCTAACACAGAACAGCAGAGCCCCCTAACACAGAACAGCAGAGCCCCCTAACACAGAACAGCAGAGACCCTAACACAGAACAGCAAAGCCTCTGACTGTCACTGAGATCTATGCATTGATCTCTGCTGGAGCTCGCAGTATGAGGACAAGGGACTGTGTGACAGCTGCAGCAGACAAGGATGTCCCCAGCTGTCCTCTCACTCAACTTCCCCTCTGCTCTCTTCTCACACTAATTTCTCCTTCTCTCCCTTTAAATCTCCAATAGCTCCATGCGAACAGCATCCACAGGCCTGGTTATCTCTCTGCCGTCCTGCATGCTGAGTGCCATCACTACTGAGGAGCTGTGTGAGAACAAAGTCTTCATGTTGAATGCTTGTCAATGCTATGTTCAATATATCAATGCTCTCAGGACAATGTTTCCTTGTCTCTAGGCTCAGCTTTCTGGGTAGAGGGGTTCACTTTATTGAGCTAGTGTTACATTTCTTAGCTTCTTGTTTTAACCTTAGTAGATGGATACAGTCCCCACATTTTTCCTCAATGAAGAATGCATCTAACTTCTGGGAGTTTTTTAAAAGTGTATTTCATGGTGCAAAACAGGAACATATATGTTGCACATTTCAATAGGGGATCGAGTCATAGATGTTTTGATGTGCGAAAGTATCAAATTGAAATGTTCAAAGCATGTAACAGATGTAGGATAGAAAAATGTAACCGTCCTTTAAATACTTTATGCGTTCATTAATCAAACACAGATGCTATTGTGACTGCAGGAGCACTCACAGAAGTGTCCATGCCGTAGAGCAATATAATGCAGTTTCCTCACTGTTGTTAAGGGTGTTCCCATGGATTTGTACGTATTGTCTCTAACCTTGATCACTAAAAGACCAATATTTTCCCTTTACTTCTCAGCACTGAACAAACCTTTGACTGTGTGTATTGTTAATTACTAGGTAGGGATTGATTACATTAATATGTAGAGAGGAAGGATTTATCACATATCATCATGACTGGTCAAAGGCATCTCAGCTGTTAGGCTGGCAAGCAGCATTGCCCATGTTGTTTGAAGGCTGAATTGCATCTCAGACATGCTCACTTAACACTAGTGGCTGCTCAGATTAAAGGGAATGCTCCACCACTCCATAAACCTTGGCTTGGAGTGTTTGCATTTCATTGAATACAACAGCTGTCACAATTACTGGGATATATCCACATTGTGATGTTTACTTGCCGTGTGTAAAGTACTTTGATGTATTTGGCTGTTCAGAGCTCAGCTTAACCGTGTGCGTGCCTGCTAGAGAAACACAGCGAAGAGAATATGATAAACAGTATAAATTGACTCATTTACCAGAGCAAGCATCAACATTTAGTTGTTGTAATATTGATCAATTCAAGTGGCTTTTTCCTTTTTGAGTGGTGGTTCATACAAAAATAATCAATTGCAGTGCCTTCAGAAAGTATTCACAACCCTTGACATTTTCCACATTTTGTTGTTACAAAGTGGAATTAAAATGGATTTAATTGCCATTTTTTGTCAACAATCTACATCTGTAACATTTGTACAAAAAAAATAAACAAATATATATTGATTAGATAAGTATTCAACCCCCTGAGTCAATACATGTTAGAATCACCTTTGGCGATTACATCTGTGAGTCTTTCTGGGTAAGTCTTTAAGAGCTTTCCACACCTGGATTGTGCAACATTTGGTTGTTGATCATTGCTAGACAACTGCAACATCACTGTCTTCTTGGTTAAGCAACTCCAGTATATATTTGGCCTTGTGTTTTAGATAATTGTCTTGCTGAAAGGTGAATTTATCTCAGTATCTTAGCCCCATTCCATTTTTTTACCCTGAAAAACTCCCCAGTCCTTAACGGTTATAAGCATACCGATAACATGATGCAGCCTCCACTATACTGGAAAACATGGAGAGTGGTAGTCAGTAATGTATTGGATTTGCCCTAAACATAATACTTTGCATTCAGGACAAGAAGGGAATTGTTTTGCCACATTTTTTGCAGTATTACTTTAGTGTGTTGTTGGAAACAGGATGCAAGTTTTTATTCTGTACAGGCTTCCTTATCACTGTCAATTAGGTTAGTATTGTGGAGTAACTACAACATTGTTGAGCCATCTTCAGTTTTCTATCACAGCCATGTTATGTGGTATTGTGTGTAGACCAGTGACAAAAAAATCTCAATTTAATCCATTTCAAATTCAGGCAGTAACACAACAAAATGTGGAAAAAGTCAAGGGGTGTGAATACTTTGTGAAAATAAATTCTATCTACCAATGTTGAACCTCCTCTACGTTTGGGTTCTGTCTAGGAATATGAGCAGCTTCAACATGGGTAGAATAGCTTCATATAAAATCATGTTAATTGTAAAAAAAAAAAAAAAAGTTGACCTGTGTGTCTTGTGACCGACACTGAAAATAGCTCTCATACACAAGACCATTCAAAGTCAGCAATGACATCACTTTGCAACCGGTTCTAAGTGCCTTACAAGGGTTCTACTGAAGAAAAAAAACGATTCATTCCAGGAACTGAGTGTGTGTGACATGCCTTAAAAGTGTTCTTCTAAAAAAAAAAAAAGATAAATTGTGTGTGTGCGTGCGTCTTCCTACCTTCGTCTCAGGCCGCAGTAAGGAAATAAACAGCAATCACTGTACCATGACTTGAAATCCACTGAGCATCCAGCTTTAATTGAGCTCTCACTTGTGTTCAGATTTAATGGAAAACAAGGCCCGCTTCCCCCAGTTACTGAGTAATGAACATGCATATTCAGAGGTTACAATTAAATCCACCTCTTTTTTTCTCTCCTTTTTCATCTTCAGGTGGACTGCGTTTCTTGTACTGTAGTGTTTCAAAATTCAACATGGAATACAATGCTAAAATATTTTCCTATTAAAATAGTGTCTTATTATAAGTGATTATAGGGGATGTGAGGTAACACATTTCTGAAACAATTCTGAACACCATTTGAACAAAATATCCCCCTTCTATGCATAGCTCTGCGGTGTACCTGTGGTTATTAGAAACATAGCCCTATTCTATATAGTATAGTACAACATATATTGCAGGCTAATACTGTAGTACCATAGACCTACTTTAACCTGTCTCTGCAAGAGTTAAATATTAACAATCTACTGTACACGTTTATACAAACATGCATAAAATAGTAATGCATTTATTTAGGTAAAATAATGATAATATTGGTAATTTAAAGGTGCAAACAATTAGTTACAATATATATCAATTGTATAGTTTAACATCTGTAATAGCCAATATGCTTATTTTGAGCCACAGCCTGTTCACCCCGCTACCATCTACGCTGAGACAGTACAGGTGCATCAAAGCTGGCACTGAGAGACTTTTAAACAGCTTCTATCTCCAGGCCATCAGACTGTTAAACAGTCAGCACTAGCCGGCCTCCGCCCAGTACCCTGCCCGGAACTTAGTCACTGTTACTAGCCGGCTACCCCCCGGTACCTTAGAGACTGATTTGTCCTATGTACATAGTCATTGAATACTGGACACTTTAATAATGTTTGCATGCTGTTTTTACCACTTTATTTATTTTACCTTTATTTAACTAGGCAAGTCAGTTAATAACAAATTCTTATCTTCAATGACGGCCTAGGAACAGTGGGTTAACTGCCTGTTCGGGGGCAGAACGACAGATTTGTACCTTGTCAGCTCGGGGATTTGAACTTGCAACCTTTCGGTTACTAGTCCAACAATCTAACCACTAGGCTACACTGTACTGTGTAAAGCTGCTGTACACACCTTTTCTATTCATATATTGTCCATATAGGCTATCTATATTTGTGTGTGTGTGTGTGTGTGTGTGTGTGTGTGTGTGTGTGTGTGTGTGTGTGTGTGTGTGTGTGTGTGTGTGTGATTTTTTATGGAATCTGACATAGCTTGTTCTGATATGTCTTAATTATTTTAATATTTGGCTTAAGTGCGTATTGATAGGTATCATTACTGTTGGAGCTAGAAACACAAGCATTTCGCTGCACCTGCGATAATCTGTGTACACGACCAAGAAACTTTGAATTGAATTGATTTTTTGCAAATATCATTAATCGTTTCTCAAATTGCATGTGCGCCCTGGAAGGAAATTATGCATTGAATAAAATGTTGCCATTAGGGAATGTAAAAAAAAATGTATATCGACATTGTAACTAATCAATTGTTACATTGTCATAGGAACGTTATGACCAATATGGGGAGTGGTTTTCTGAATTTTATAGGCGGGTTTAGTGTATTGACGTCAATTGGATTGGTTAGGTGACGAGCCCTCGCCCCGCCCAGTGTGGGGTAAGGGAGGGTAATGCAGGGAGAGGGAGGGAGCTAGGCTGAGTTGATCCCACGTGTGACGATTCCATTCCCGGCTCAGTAATATTCTCATAGCGGGCTTTGCATAGCTTTTCCCGTGTCTGTGTGTGTGTGTCTGTTACTGTAGTTACTGCCTATAGTTTGGTTAGCTATGGAAGGAGACGGGAGTCAAGCCACATCTGGAAGCCCAAATGATTCACAACATGACCCGGGGTAAGATTATAACCTTTTCGATTTTTATTTATTTATTGGATTTTTCATGTGAGAATATCTGGCAGAGGATTTAGCGCGGTGCCGTGCTGGATTCAGTTTACAGTGCGCACATAACCATTGGTCTTTCTTTCCGGATGCAGTCGAAGCTTCTGCTTTGCTTTGGCAGATTACAGTAGCAAGTGTAGCCTCCCCCTTTTAACAAAATACATTATTGCTATCGAGCGAATGTTTTTTTTTTGCTTCCCCCTATTTAAGATCGCTTTTATAAGTAGTTAGTCTTCAAAATGGCCGATCTAACATCTGGACTCACTTCTGCTATGTTTTCTTCTTACAGTAAAATGTTTATCGGTGGCCTCAGCTGGCAAACCTCACCAGGTGAGACAATTATTCCCTTACACGTCCCATGTTTCATGTTGTTTTGTTGCAATGATCGATTGTGCTTGCACGCGTTCTCTGTGTGTGCGTGTGTGCAGTATACTATATGGATATGTGTGTGCGTGCAAGGTTGTTTGTTATTTCCAATCATCTGAAGTCCTCTATTCGACCCCTATGTGCATTGCAGGGCGTGTTTGAATCACACTGACAACAGTATGACGACCATTTGTACTTGACTAATTACCCAATATATTTCCTCTATTCACAGACAGCCTTAGAGACTATTTTAGCAAATTCGGAGAAATAAGAGAATGTATGGTGATGAGAGACCCCACGACAAAACGTTCCAGGTAAAATAAAAGGTTTTTACTTTTGCTTTCCAGTAGGTGAAATTATATCCAACACTTGTGTACATGACACATTTTAACCCGGCCTGTTTGTCCCGCGTTGTGTTTCACAGAGATAGCTGCAGCTGTATCGCTCGCAGTAAACTGCGGGCGAATGCAATTTGACATTGACTTTGGGAATTGGGACTGCAATAACGTCATATAACTTAAATATCAGTGCCCGCAATTACTATAGTAATCTATAATTCAGGATAGTCGTATCCCTATCATCTGAATGAATAGTGGTTCATTAGGATAGTGTAAATACATGTGTGTGCAGTTATATTTTTTTGAAAGCTAAGGAAATCCCCGATACATGTTAATTGCGTTTAGAGAAACAGCTGAGTTTATATTCAATGTTCTCATTTGCATAAATAATGTGTAATCTAATCGATGTTTCTTTGTTTTGCAGAGGATTTGGGTTCGTTACGTTTGCAGATGCTGCCAGTGTAGATAAAGTCTTAGCTCAACCACACCACGAATTAGACTCAAAGACGGTATGTTTGTGTTTTGATGTCATTTGCAATGATATTTTACTGTCTGTGTGGCACATTTTAAATGTTCATCATTGCTTTCATTTCACATGCATGCTTGAGTTGTAATAATACTGTAATATAAGTTCCACGTAGAAAAATAATACCACATAATACCAACAACAACTGCAGTACATCCATGTGTGGCAGGTGGCATCTCAGAATACTCAGAATGCCATGTACTGGTCACTGGGTTGGTCCTCTTTGGTAAAGACCTCTTTGGTAAAGCCATACATTTGCTGTAGATGTGGAATACGCCCATGATAACACCGTTGCCTCCTCCATGCAAACTCTTGCAGTAAAACACTAGTGAAGGTGAATCTCATATCTGCTCAAATTCCCTTTTCTGAACGAATTAAGCTCTCATGCCCCTTTTCCCCATTACCATTATGGCTCCACATGTGCACATATCCCATGTCACTCAAATGGGCTGTCTCTCACAGACCTCCCACATCCATGCATATGACCTTTCAGATCATACATGTCACTCAAATGGGCTGTCTCTCACAGACCTCCCACATCCATGCATATGACCTTTCAGATCATACATGTCACTCAAATGGGCTGTCTCTCACAGACCTCCCACATCCATGCATATGACCTTTCAGGTCATATATGTCACTCAAATGGGCTGTCTCTCACAGACCTCCCACATCCATGCATATGACCTTTCAGATCATACATGCCACTCAAATGGGCTGTCTCTCACAGACCTCCCACATCCATGCATATGACCTTTCAGATCATATATGTCACTCAAATGGGCTGTCTCTCACAGACCTCCCACATCCATGCATATGACCTTTCAGATCATATATGTCACTCAAATGGGCTGTCTCTCACAGACCTCCCACATCCATGCATATGACCTTTCAGATCATATATGTCACTCTAGTCAGTTTGATGTATATCACATCATTGGAAGTGGAAAGTTACACATGTAATTGTATTAAATAATTGTTGATGTCCAAAGGGTCCATTAATCCTGTAAATCTCAACAAATATTTGGTATTTCTTTATGTCAGTAAATGCTATATTAGAACTGTTTCTTCTAAGTTTAAGGCACAGTACATTATCAAATCTGTAAAATGCCAACACCTTCCCAATGACCAAAACCTATTTTCTGTCTTCTTATAACATCAACAAACCTGGTGCTTCTCCCATCAGTTTATCTCATGTACATTTCCACCAGACCAAGGCATCCACACACACACACACACACACACACACACACACACACACACACACACACACACACACAACACACAACACATACACACACACGGCATCCCCATCCCAAGCCTTGAACTATATTGTTGTGCTTCCCTTTTGAAATGTGGCAGTAGATGAATAATTAAGCATGTCAGTAATCTGTGTAGCGGTGAATTAGACAGCGTTCAGATGAAATCATATTTGTCTGAGATATCTGCTCAGTGGGTGGTGATATCCAGTCATGCTCACACAGCTCTGGAAATGGAATAGTCCAAACCGAGAAATAAATGCTTTGTTTGCAGCCTTCTGTGAAAGCCAAGTTGAGAGGGGAGTGTCTTTCAGATATATTTGGAAAGACAAACCTATTGTACTTCAGCAAGCAGTGTACAAGTACAGTGGAGCCTGGCTGAAAGCAGTGCTAGAACTTGTTGTAAGGCTGTCCTGACCTGACTGGGAAGTCACTGGAGGGTGCTTGTAAAAGCTTTCTGTTTTTATCTCGATACTTGAAAGTGAAAGAGGAGCGTGTTCATGTTTTGCATGTCATAAAAGGAAACTAGCACCTGTAAGCTGTTGCAGATAATATTGGGATGTACAATGCAGATAGTGGGGAGCAAGCCACAGAGTGCTTAATTTAACGTGTGATTATTTGATACACACACTATGACACAATTTTATCGCTTAGAGCACTGTGGTATATTAGAATATATGGCATACATGTAGGAATGAAATCATTGATAAATAGCCTACACACATGCAGTATTAATACTGCATCTAATCATTCAAGGGTTTTTCTTTATTTACTAGTGAAGACATCAAAATTATGAAGTAACACATATGGAATCATGTAGTAACCAACACAGTGTTAAACAAATGAAAATATATTTTAGATTTCAGATTCTTCAAAGTAGCCACCCTTTGCCTTGTTGACAGCTTTGTACACTTTTGGCAATCTCTCAACTCGCTTCATGAGGTAGTCACCTGGAATGCATTTCAATTAACAGGTGTGCCTTGTTAAAAGTTAATTTGTGTGTTATTTCTTTCCTTCTTAATGCGTTTGAGCCAATCAGTTGTGTTGTGACAAGGTAGGGGTGGTATACAGAAGAAAGCACTATTTGGTAAAAGACCAAGTCCATATTATGTCAAGAACAGCTCAAAAAAGTAAAGAGAAACAACAGTACATCATTACTGCATGAATCAGGCCTTCATGGTTGAATTACTGCAAAGAAACCACCACTAAAGGACACCAATAATAAGAAGAGACTTCCTTGGGCCAAGAAACACGAGCAATGGACATTAGACCGGTTGAAATCTGTTCTTTGTTCTAATGAGTCCAAATTTGAGCTTTTTGGTTCCAACCGCCGTGTCTTTGTGAGACGCAGAGTAGGTGAATGGATGATCTCCTCATGTGTAGGAAATAGTAAAAAAGTTGAATGTGTAGGTGTGTCCAAACCTTTGACTGGTACTGTATGTCTGAATATGGTACGTACAGTATACTGTAGATATACAGTACTTTTGATCCATATAAATTAGGGAGGGAAGAACTCTTTATTTGTGATAATGAATATGCTTTAGTACCCTTAATTGAATAACACTCGTTTTGCCCCTCGTGGTGTAGATAGTATGCAGGTGGTACAACAGTTGGTTATTGACAAAGCCCTCATACCAAAGACATTATTTCCTCTGTAGAGATGAAGAAGTCTCTTTGCTTGGTGTGTCCTATATCTGTATTTGTTTCATCCACATTTCTTACTATAACCAAACAACTAATACGACTCAAAGATAAACAATTCTGCCTGACAAACTAACCATAGTTATTAACAATTGAGTTGCCTGTAGTTACATTGTAAGTAGGCATATTGTCAAATAAAACACTGGTATTAGTTCCGTTGAATTTATTGTTTGGATTATTTAATGTAAAGTATAAATAAAGCTCTCGCCTTAATAAAGCCATTTGGTTTCCATTTTGTCTGTACAGTGTGTAATGAATAAGACTTCATTTGAGTGAAGTAAGCTATAATTGAAATTGCAGGTTATAGCTTGATATATTTTATGGAGAACATTTTTGAAACATACAATCACGTTGTAAAGTTTTATTTGTTTATCTTCTTCCAGAACATTACACATTTATTAATTACTGTTAGTTCAATTTCCCTTGCACTAAGGTGTGTTGTGTTAATTAAATTGACAGGTGGCATCTTGATAAGCAAGCGAGAATACCCCGTGAAAATCATTCGGATTAAGATTCTAAAAGTGCAATGGTTAAGCAGTTGAAGAGATGGAGGATGTCATGTTCGTTGTATGAGCTGAGTTATTGAAGGACCTAAAGTGTGGACCTATTAATACTAACCAATACTGAGATCAACATTTGATACTTCCCAATGTGCCACTGAGGTTAAATAGGGCACTCTGCCGGCATGCAAAGGAAGCAACTGTTGTTTCATCACATAGACCTGAACCAGCAGTGTTCTGCCTAATATTCCATTCCATCAGTCTTTCTGCAGAAGCGCACATGTAGGATGTACAGTTCTTAGTGAAAGTCTACACACCCCTTGCACAGTCTTCACATTTTACTGCCTTAAAATTCAAAAGGGATTAAAAGTTAAATAACAAAATCTCTATATATATATATGTCTTGATTTCCTATGTCTTCACACCCCAGAGGTAATACCTGATGGAAGCACCTTAGGGAGCCATTACAGCTGTGTATCATTTTGAACAAGATTCTACCAACTTTCACAACTATTAGGGTAACAGGTATAATGTTTTTGTAAAAAATTGCTTGAGCTCAGTACATTTGGCTGGGAATCATTGATGGGCAGTAATATTCAAACATTGTCTCAGATATTCAAGCAAATTTAAGGCAGAAGTGAGACTGGACCACTCAGGAACACTCAACCCCTCTTGTAAAACAATTCTGGTGTGACTTTGCCATAAACATTTGTGTAATTGTCTCTATCCCAGGGTTACATTTTCAGAAGACTGAGGCTTTTTCCATAATTATTTTGATCCTAACAAACTCCCCAATCCCTGCAGATGACAAGCATACCCGTAACATGATTCTATCACCACAATACAATCAATACGTCCTCATTTTGTATTTATTACTAATTTGGAAAATGCTCTAGAATTTTTTTATTTCACTTACAAATTGTGGAATAGGTTGTGTAGATCAATAAGAAACAACATCAAATGTTATCCCTTTTTAGATGTAATGTTAAGGCTCCAAAATGTGAAGATTATGCAAGGGTTGTGTAGACTATGTATTACACTGTATGTACTAACTACAGTGTTGAAGAGTGCCATGCAGTCTCGTACCAGGTCTCTTGCAAAAGAGATTTGATCTTAGTGAGACTAGCCTTCATAAACTAAATACAAGAAATCTACCAATTTATGTACCAACATTTTTTCTTCTTAGAACACTGTGTAGAGATGAGTCAAGATCTAATCATCCTCCCACATTGCTATTTCAACAACAACACAAGAGAATGTTCATTATGTTGAACTTGGATTGCTCTTCATGTGTTTTTGTAGAGATGTTAGGTTGGTAGGAAGCTTGAAAGTACAACATTTTGACGCTTGAATGGATTCTTCTCTCTCAGTGGTGACCTTGAAGGGACTTAGTAAAATAGTTTACTTGCAATAGCCTACAAGGCTGCAGGTTTAGAAATAATAATAAAAATAAATACAAAATCTCATTCAATGGTACAGTGTTTATAAATATTTTATCTATTTCTCTCAGTTAGCATACTCCAGTTCCAAACAGTATGACATTTTACAACATATTCCTCCTTTGTTTGTTGTAGTGGATGTTCTCTAGTGCTAATGGCCTCAGTGTGGAAGCAGGATAACCCCGTGGAGAAAGATGTCAGCGAGAGACGTGGACAATGAGCACATGTATGCTTTCATAATGCACACACCATCATAATGTGCCATGGCTATTGTTCAATCCGCCCTGATTGCCTGGGTTGCTTTCTGTCCAGTTTTTAAAACAGAGGGCTTTCAGACCAGGATGAATGTGAATGGAGACATATGGCCAAGTAGAGCCTAAGGCTTCAAAACACAAAGCAATTCAGAACATATTTAGAATGTTATATTTGATATTATCCTATATCCCATTTGGAAAAGTACAAGTTATCTTTTTACGTACAGTTAGTTTAAGAAATGATGACAAACATGATTTGAAGTGATTATAATTCTTCTTTATGTGAGGAGTTGTGGTGGTAGACTACTGCGTCACAGTATCAATGTCCAAGTGGGGATTATTCACTCTGGACTCCTGCCAGAGGAGATGCACTGTACTGCTAAATAAGTGATTTCTTTCTTCCAAGACAAAGGTAGCCTGTTTTGTCCACAGATATTTTCAGCCATTATTGAATGACCTCTGGCCAACCCCTGTTTGCTGTTTTGATGTAGCGTTTGAAATGACAGAATGGCTGGTTGAGGTGAGGGGGATAAGAACAGAGAGAGAAAGAAGAAAGGGTTGGTACAGATAGGAGCAGCTGCTCTGAACAAATCTAAACCTCCTCTGTCAGATATAAATTGAAAGTAATGTCAGCTGTGAGCTCACCTCCACCGTGCCCCTTGTTGGTTCAGGTCTAGCAGGTGCTTTGTCTTCCACAGTTAATCATGTAAGGTATACATGCCTTTCCCAGGCTTAGAGCCAACAGATCCTATGATGGATTTTGTCTTCTTCTCAGACTTTTCTCTTGCAGTACATGCAGTACTTTTTGCATTGTCATCATTCGTTGCACTTATAATAATTGCAGTGATTGTATTTTGAGTGAATGAATACCTGCGGCATACTACAAAACGTCAATCGAATTGAATCAACACAGACATACAGCGCCTTCAGGAAGTATTCACACCTCTTGACTTTTTCTACATGTTGTGTTGTGTTACAGCCTGAATTTAAAATGGATTAAATGCCGTGTTTTGTAACTGGTCTACACACAATACCCCATAATGTCAAAGTGGTGTTAGTTATGTTTTTCAATGTGTTCACAAATGAATAAAAAATGAAAAGCTGAAATGTCTTGTCAGTAAGTATTCAACCCGTTTGTTATGGAAAGCCTAAATAAGTTCACGAGTAAAGATTTGCTTACAAAGTCACATAATAAGTTGCATGGACTCACTCTGTGTGCAATACTAGTGTTTAACACAATTTTTGAATGACTACCTCATCTCTGTGCCCCATACATACAATTATTTGTAAGGTCCCTCAGTCAAGCAGTGAATTTCAAATACAGATTCAACCACACAGACCAGGGAGGTTTTCCAATGCCTCGCAAAAAGTGCACCTATTGGTAGATCAAAAAATATATAATTTAATATTTCTTTGAGCATGGTGAAGTTTTTAATTACAGCTTGGATGACCAAGTCACTACAAAGATAAACACATCCTTCCTAACTCAGTTGCCGGAGATGACGGAAATCACTCAGGGATTTCACCATGAGGCCAACGGTGACTTTAAAACAGTTACAGTGTTTAATGACTTTAATTGGTTATAACTGAGGATGGATCAACAACATTGTAGTTACTCGACAATACTAATCTAATTGACGGTGTGAAAAGAAGGAAGCCTGTACATAACAAAAATATTCCAAAACATGCATCCTGTTTGCAACAAGGCACTAAAGTAATGCTGCAAAAAAATTGGCAAAGCAATAAAGCTTTTTCCCTGAAAACAAAGTGTTATGTTTTGAGCAAATCCAATTCAACTGAGGACCACTCTCCATATTTTCAAGCACAGTGGTGGTTGCATCATGTTATGGGTATGCTTGTAATCGTTAAGAACTGGAGAGTTTTTCAGGATAAAATATAAACGGAATGGAGCTAAGCACAGGCAAAATCCTAAAGGAAAACCTGGTTCAGTCTGTTTCCACCAGGCATTGGGAGATGCATTCACCTTTCAGCACGACAATAACCTAAAAAAACAATACCACATCTATAATGGAGTTGCTTACCAAAAAGACAGTAAATGTTCCTTAGTAGCCGAGTTACAATTTTGACTTAAATTTACTAGAGAATCTGTGGCAAGACCTGAAAATGGTTGTTTAGTAATGATCAACAACCAATTTGACAGAGCTTGAAGAATTTAGAAATTAATAATGAACAAATGTTGCACAATCCAGGTGTAGAAAGCTCTTAGAGACTTACCCAGAAACACTCACAGCTGTAATCGCTGCCAAAGCTGCTTCGACAAAGTTTTGAATCAGGGGTGTGAATACTTAAGTAAATGAGATATTTCTGTATTTCTTTTTCAATAAATGTGCTAAAATTTCTAAAAACACGTTTTCACTTTGTCATTATGGGGTATTGTGTGTAGATGGGTGAGAAAGAAATGATTTAGCCCATTTTGTATTCAGGCTGTAACACAACAAAATGTGGAAGAAGTCAAGGGGTATGAATACTTTCTGAAATCACTGTACATGTAATTATTTTTTATAACATAGCTTACACAGCAGGCTAAGGCAGGCTTCCAAATGTGGATAATAAATTGCAATAGAATGATTTAATGTTCCAAAACAATACTTCTTTGATAAGGGCATGCCTAATGGCCTCAAGTGAAATTATGATTTCATTTGGGTATTTGTTGGCAGTGCATTTGACATTGATGATTATACTTGCTTGTGTATGAGAACCATAGGGAAATTGACAGAAAGAAGCAGATGATAAATCATTATATACTAATGCTTCCTAAATCATTTGAAGCACAAAGAAAACTATTAAGAAATCAAGCCTTTTGATAAGCAATTGTGGTAGCTTTTAAAACAACTTAATCTTAAACTGCCAGTATAGAGGAAGATCTGTTAAGAGAGAGAGTTTACCCGGAATATGGAATAATGTACGAAATCCTGTTGGAAGATCTAAACTAAGGATGTAAACAATTGCCTCCTGCCCTGTTCTTTCACAATCGCAGAGTGACGAGGCCCTCTGAGACCCTGCTGTAAAAAGCAGTAGCAGAAGATAAAAGGAGGGGGGGAAATGTGTTGGTTTGTTCTCTTTTATTAGTCTGACGTACCTAGTTTGAAGATGCTGTAGAGATTGAGAAAAAGCTATTTTTAAACATTGGGATATGATCCATTACATATTGTAGATTAGCTTCCGGTATGCATTGTCATTTGTACCAGAATTAAAACATTGATTGAATATACTGCTCATATATCTTGTTGGTGGATTTGTTATCATTTCATGGCTCTAGCAATGATCCCTTCATTCAACACTGTGATTTATTTCCTACTGGTGAGGGGAAATAGTACTCCTCGAGACCAATTACACCACAAAAAGCAAACTGCTATTCCTATGGAAGTGTGGAAATGGAATAACCTTTAGTTCCAGACATGCTATAGTGTACTGTTGTAATGGGAAATATGTGGCCTATATGACTGGGCCCAGGCTTTACATGTAATTCCCACATAAACTTCCCATTTACATGAGTACTTCAACAGAATGAAAACAATTGTTAGAATTTCCCCCCTTCGGCAAACGTCTCAAAGGAACCATTAATTTCCTAGGCTGTGACCTACATAAAGGTGTGCTTCTACAAGCCTTCTCAACAGATCCCACACTAAGTCATCATTACCTAACCCAGCTACACTGGTAATCTGGACAAATTACTGCATTATGGGGCCATTTCAATAAACAAATGAAATGTCTGCATTACGAGAAAAAAAATGGATTGATAGTGACTGTATGTTGAATAAGTCTTCATGCTCCAAACCCATTGTAGATTTGATTGACATGCTGCAAGGCTAAATTTGACCACCTTCACTGCTGTTCTGTTATTAAGTTGAACTGTAGCAAACATTTATTTTGACGTCTTAAACAGGCTATATGCCAAATGAAAATTGACCGTATAAGAGAAACAAAAACAAGCAGCAAGAGTTGATATTCAAAGACACAGTACCATGTATGACGGCGTTGCTATTCAAAGCATATAGTATTGTCTTTGCACGACTAGGCCCGGCTCCACTGAGTAATTGAGGTTGAATTGGTTATGCCTGAGGCTAATTGCTAAAACGAATCATTACATGAAATTCATTATGAGCAGGGTTGCCATACCCAGGTGTTATTGAATTCCTCTCTCAAATTGACCTGATTTCAAATGATAACAGTCATAACTTCACCAGATAGAAATAGAACAGAGAAATGATGTTGCTGCTTCGTTCTCACCTGCCGCTCTTTCAAATTTTACTTAAAACACAACAGGTGAAATAGAACAGAGAAATTATGTTGCTGCTTCGTTCTCACCTGCTGCTCTTTCACATTTCACTTAAAACACAACAGGTGAAATAGAACCTACGGTAGGCTGAATTGATCTGCACAGATGGTAAGCGTTGTCTTTGTTTTCAACTGAATCGTCAATTGCATTCCTTATTTAGGAATGTTTTTTCTTAATTTCTTAGGAATAAGTGGTCTCAGTTTTGTCGATTCAGAGGCCTTTTACGTCAAAGGAGATGCAGAGGTTTTACAAGAGGAAGATGTTTTGTCCAGCTGTTGTAATGCTGTAATGCTCTTCCAGTACAGATTACCACCTACTCCTTCTTTTTGGCTTCTTTTGTAAAATGAGAGAGACATCTCAGGCCTACATGTGGCCCACTGAGAGAGACATCTCAGGCCTACATGTGGCCCACTGAGAGAGACATCTCAGGCCTACATGTGGCTCACTGAGAGAGACATCTCAGGCCTACATGTGGCTCACTGAGAGAGACATCTCAGGCCTACTGGCCCACTGAGAGAGAGGCCTACAGACATCTCAGGCCTACATGTGGCCCACTGAGAGAGACATCTCAGGCCTACATGCGGCCCACTGAGAGAGACATCTCAGGCCTACATGTGGCCCACTGAGAGAGACATCTCAGGCCTACATGTGGCCCACTGAGAGAGACATCTCAGGCCTACATGGCCC
Organism: Oncorhynchus masou masou; assembly: GCF_036934945.1. Lineage (NCBI taxonomy): Eukaryota > Metazoa > Chordata > Actinopteri > Salmoniformes > Salmonidae > Oncorhynchus > Oncorhynchus masou. The sequence continues at coordinate 58,348,608 of NC_088223.1, forward strand.
ACTGAGAGACATCTCAGGCCTACATGTGGCCCACTGAGAGAGACATCTCAGGCCTACATGTGGCCCACTGAGAGAGACATCTCAGGCCTACATGTGGCCCACTGAGAGAGACATCTCAGGCCTACATGTGGCCCACTGAGAGAGACATCTCAGGCCTACACATGTCAGGCCTACCCACTGAGAGAGACATCTCAGGCCTACATGTGGCCCACTGAGAGAGACATCTGAGAGAGACATCAGGCCTACATGTGGCCCACTGAGAGAGACATCTCAGGCCTACATGTGGCCCACTGGAGACATCTCAGGCCACTGGCCCACTGAGAGAGACATCTCAGGCCCACTACATGTGGCCCACTGAGAGAGACATCTCAGGCCTACATGTGGCCCACTGAGAGAGACATCTCAGGCCTACATGTGGCCCACTGAGAGAGACATCTCAGGCCTACATGTGGCCCACTGAGAGAGACATCTCAGGCCTACATGTGGCCCACTGAGAGAGACATCTCAGGCCTACATGTGGCCCACTGAGAGAGACATCTCAGGCCTACATGTGGCCCACTGAGAGAGACATCTCAGGCCTACATGTGGCCCACTGAGAGAGACATCTCATGCCTACATGTGGCCCACTGAGAGAGACATCTCATGCCTACATGTGGCCCACTGAGAGAGACATCTCAAGCCTACTGGCCCACTGAGAGAGACATCTCAGGCCTACATGTGGCCCACTGAGAGAGACATCTCAGGCCTACATGTGGCCCACTGAGAGAGACATCTCAAGCCTACATGTGGCCCACTGAGAGAGACATCTCATGCCTACATGTGGCCCACTGAGAGAGACATCTCAGGCCTACATGTGGCTCACTGAGAGAGACATCTACTGAGAGAGAAAGGATCTCTATAATGATGCTCTAGTGGATTACATTCAACCTCTAGGTAGACAAGCCTTCAAATCCTCACAGAGAAATATGCAGCAAGGTAAAGGGTTTGCCCTGCTAAACACGAAGAAGTAATTTTCTGCAAGAGAACAATTTCGATCTGTTTACGTTTTTCCCCTTCAATGGGTCTGCTTGTTTGAAAGTTCTCTTTTAAGAGCCTGGTATTAAAGTCAGGAGAAGGCACCGTGACATCGGTGCATGAAATAGTTTCTATTCATTCTGAATGCAAGATTGATAAGGCTGCAACCGCACACCTCGAGACCAGTTAAACAGAAGAAAAAATGAAATTAACGAGACGACAAGGCGAAGACAGAAAAAAAATGCTTGATCTGATGCACCTTCCTGCTTATTTTGGAATATCTGGAGTCACAAACTCCAGACTCCAACACTGTAATCTTGAATTAATAATTTCCTCCAAACTTTCAAAGGCACTGTTCCCGTTTTGTGAACATCTCTTTGCATCTACATCAAAATGATGTTGTTGTCACTTTGGAGGAACTTTAGCATTTTATCTCTGTCGCTAAAATGTGAATGTTGATGCACAGTTGATAATGTCATTCCTTATTTACTTACTCCAAATGTTTCTGTCATTCACAGATTGATCCTAAGGTTGCCTTCCCCCGACGCGCTCAACCTAAGGTAAGAGCAAACCACCTCACTTAGTATTAGTGATACTAACTGACCAGTCAGCCTCATTCTCTAAATCTATTTTCTTTATTAGCAACAGGACTCCTTTCATTTTCCCCACTCGTGTGTCATAATGGAAAAAGCATTCCAAAGGCACTTGTACTATGAGCTTGGGACCACTTCCTGCACAGTTGGAAGGTCACTTCCATGGTCAGCAGTCATTTCCCCTATGCTGATCCCAATTTTACCAAAACAAACCAATAACAAAATAACGGGGATATTTGACATGTAGGTAACTTATTAATGATGACAGTATCATATCTTTCATAATGGCTTAATCCTGGCTCGGTTACTGGTTGTCTTCTGTGTGCAACACGCACACACATGCACAGGCACACACACGCACACACACACACACACACACGCACACACACACACACACACACACACACACACACACACACACACACACACACACAGTGCGTTAAGGTTGTGTTGGTGATCATGATGTAGCTACAGTGGTGAGAGGTGTGCTCTTCATCCCCTCTGACTGGCTTTGGGTTAGAGGGGAGCGCCTTTAGGCCACTGTGCTCCTCACATCAGACCTTTTAGACCTGAAACGAGCGGAGATCAATAATGTATTTTTCTCTTTCCCACCGGCACACAGAGAGGTGTTGTTACTGAGCGGTTCTGGTTTCAAACGGGGAATTGGCAGTGAAAGCTTTCAAAGCCAGAGCACATGGTGTCTTACGGATATCGGCATATGGTTGAGAAACTACCAGCTCTTTTTTTCTCTCTCCCACATTTGCCTGTTTGTCACTTAAACCTTTTCTCTTCCTCGGCTTGTTCCTGAACATAAAACAAATAAAACACATCAAAAACAACCGACATGTTTTTCCTCTGGATTTTGGGATTTCAGTTGAAAGGGAAGCTAGCTCCTCCCTGGAAGACATAGCTGTTGTGCTTATTATTTTATACTTTTTACAACAATATGCTCTGTTTAGCTGGGACCGACATGTAAGAGAACGGAATCGCTCAGAAATACATGAATTGTTCTCACACACTTATAAACATCCAGTGTCATTATGAAGGTAGGTTACCTCACTGGAAGAAAACAATGACTACTAAACAGAATTGCTACAGTAGTACAGAAAATGCCTGTTGTTGAGATGTTTTAGAAAACGGCAGGCTCTAGGGCAAGCTCATTAGAGGAGAAAATGGCTTTTATTTGTTTTAGTATTATGCAAGAGAATGTGGATTTCAAAGTATCTCAAAGAAATAGGATTAAGGCAGATAGATTAGCATTTCATGCCTTTCTCCTTCATATTTAATTGATTTAAGGCCTTTATAAGCAGTCTGGGTCTGAGGTTGCCATTTAGAAAGCACTTTCTGTCTTGAATTTGTCATCGTTTCTTCCCCCACCTTCTTCTCCAGCCGGCTGCTAGTCGCTGTTGTTTAACAGGCCTGTCCTCAGTGAGAGGGCTTCTATGGTGCCGGCTGCTAGGGCAGGCTACAGGTGCCTCAATGGCGCTGGGTTGTTGAGAGACCAATCGGCTTTGGTTTCCTCCTGGTTTTACTCCACCCCCTATCTACCCTGCACCGTTGCATATTGTGTATATTACTGTTACTGTACCTTAAGCGATTGTAGATTTTGTAGAGAGAGTTAAGTAGCCTACATCTACATGTATCTCCCCAGGTACTTCAGACATTGGCCTTAGTGCCATTATAATGCACCCAGTTTCCTATATGATTAAATACAGTGCATGAATATATAGGGGCCCCAATTATGTTATAATTGTTCTACCTGGTCACACATGGATCCCCTACTGTCTTGAGCCAATAGATCTGCACAGCGTGATGTCTGTGTGAGGTGAATGGAGGAGTTAGGTATGAGAGAGCGATGGACAGGTGCTGTCTCTCTCTGTTCTCATCCTTTGTGGAGCTGTTCTCTTTGTATTTTCACAGGAACATGGAAACTGGGGGCTGATGACTGCCTGGTGTGTTTAGAAACCAAGGTGACGGTTGCTGCCCACATCGCTAAAGATTGGTTTCTCAGCTGTCCATGTCTTTACAGATACCGTCGCTGCCGCTGTTGTTGTTGCTGCGCTGCTGCTGTTGTTGTTGTTTTCACACTGCGGAATCACAGACAATCATAGCGTGTACCAACATGATTTTAATTGGCCACTTCTCTGGTAGATGAGCTCTGATGGCTTGTTATGGAAATGAAAGGAAGGAGCTGGGCCACTCAGAGAAGACGAGCAGCGCAGCTTAACCCCTTCGTTTCCGCCGGGCCGTGTCACCAGGGGCTGTTTGCCTCATTAGGCTTCACTAGCAGCCACTAGTCGCCACATCAATGGCAGTCATTGGACTGCACTGATGAGACAAGCCTCTCTGTACTGTACACAAATAGATATGTTCTGGATGTACTGAACAGTGGGAGCTGGACTCTAAAGGAACTTAAAGGAGTAATACTGTTTACTTGGGTTGACAATCACAAAGTTTTATTTGGTGCTGATATGTATATGATGTGTATATTTTAATCAGGGAGAGGAAGTAACCTTCAAATGTTGACTGCAGCTCGCAATGCGTACCGTAGTAGGTCTGAGTGGAAATGGATCTAGGTTATCCGTCATAAATACCATCAAAGCAGTGGCCCAGATTTCCCCTTCTGTCTGTGTGCGTGTTCACTGTGTACTCTGCCTGCCTCTCTCGCTTTCTGCCACTGCTGAGGGACTTCTACTGCTGGTGATAGTGGGAAGGGGAGGCTAGAGCATCTAGAATAGATTCACTTTTGTCTGGTTCTGGTCCCCCACCTCTTTCTGAGGGACGTGTTGTGTGCTTAATGTTCTGAGTTGGAGAAAAGCTCCCAGGTGTCCCGTGGTGCTGGAGCTAGGGACAAACTTGTTGCTGAGAGAGAAAACTCCTCGCCAAGTTTTTAATGAAGTCCAAAGGTGACACTGTGTGAAGTACAGTACAGACAGAGCCCCCCTTACACACACACACACACACACACACACACACACACACACACACAACCAAAGACACAGAACAACAATTATGTAAGATGCGCGCACACACACACACACACACACACACACACACACACACACACACACACACACACACACACACACACACACACACACACACACACACACACACACACACACACACACACTCCTTCAGAGAAACACACACACACTCCTTCACAAACAGACACACACACACACTCCCTTACAGAAACACACACACTATTGGGAATGCTTGCCAAAGGAGAGAGGCCCAGGAGTGCTGTTCTCTACCCCAATGCCAATTAAGAAACCTGCACAAGGGCTGCCCTCCTACATTCTCTCCATTCTTACTTTCTTTCTTTCTCTGTTTCTCCCTCTCTCCCCTCCCTCCCTCCATATCTTCCTCTTCTTTTCATCCTGGACAGCTTCACAAAGCCCGGTGAATCCGCTGTTACGCCTCACTCAGATATGTTGTTTTTCTTTAGGTGATTTTAGTATTATAATCTTCTCCATCTCAGAATGATTTTCATTTCAACTGACACAGCTGACTGCTGGGAATTTGAAACCATGGCTGCCAGCTACTCTAAATGTCCATATGAGTTTATTAAAAGCGCTAGATTCCCTGTTCAAACTCAGTCGTGCACCACTGCCAGAGTTTGAAAGAACATTCAAGGACAAAAGTCCTTTATATAGAACAGAATACATCATATTGAGCATATCTTTATATGCCATTTGCAGACACTTATCCAAAGAAACTTATAGACGTGTTGAATCCACTATCCTGGCATTGCAAACATCATGCACTTCCAACTGAGCTACAGAGGACCAGATCTCTATGTACATGTATATATCTATGTATATCTCTATGTACATGTTTATCTCTATGTATATCTCTATGTACATGTATATCTCTATGTACATCTATATGTACATGTATATCTCTATGTACATGTTTATCTCTATGTATATATCTATGTACATCTCTATGTACATGTATATATCTATGTACATGTATATATCTATGTACATCTCTATGTACATGTATATCTCTATGTACGTCTCTATGTACATGTATATCTCTATGTACATCTCTATGCACATGTATATCTCTATGTACATCTCTATGTACATGTTTATCTCTATGTATATCTCTATGTACATGTTTATCTCTATGTATATGTCTATGTATATCTCTATGAACATTTATATCTCTATGCATATCTCTATGTACATTTATATGTACATGTATACCTCTATGTACATGTATATCTCTATGCATATCTCTATGTATATCTCTATGTACATTTATATCTCTATGTATATATCTATGTATATCTCTATGTACATGTATATCTCTATGTATATCTCTATTTACATGTATATCTCTATGTATATCTCAATGTACATTTATATATCTATGTATATCTATATGTACATCTCTATGTATATATCTATATCTCTATGTACATGTATATCTCTATGTATATATCTATGTACATGTATATCTCTATGTATATCTCTGTGTACATGTATATCTCTATGTATATCTCTATTTATATCTCTATGTACATGTATATCTCTATGTACTGTATATCTCTGTGTACATGTATATATCTATGTATATCTTTATGTACATGTATATCTCTATTAGAGGTCGACCAATTATGATTTTTCAACACAGATACCGATTATTGGAGGACAAAAAAAAAACGATACCGATTAATCGGACGATTTTTAATATTTATTTGTAATAATAACAAAATATTTATTTGTAATAATGACAATTATCCACCTACCTCCTCATGCCTTTTGCACACAATGTATATAGACTCTTTTTTTTCTTTCCACTGTGTTATTGACTTGTTTATTGTTTACTCCATGTGTAACTCTGTGTTGTTGTATGTTCACACTGCTATGCTTTATCTTGGCCAGGTCACAGTTGTAAATGAGAACGTGTTCTCAACTAGCCTACCTGGTTAAATAAAGGTGAAATAAAAATAAAATAAAAAACAACAATACTGAATGAACACTTATTTTAACTTAATATAATACATCAATAAAATCAATTTAGCCTCAAATAAATAATGAAACATGTTCAATTTGGTTTAAATCATGCAAAAACAAAGTGTTGGAGAAGAAAGTAAAAGTGCAATATGTGCAATGTAAGAAACTAACATTTAAGTTCCTTGCTCAGAACATGAGAACATATGAAAGCTGGCGGTTCCTTTTAACATGAGTCTTCAATATTCCGAGGTAAGACGTTTTAGGTTGTAATTATTATAGGAATTATAGGACTATTTCTCTCTATACCATTTGTATTTCATATACCTTTGACTATTGGATGTTCTTTTAGGCACTTTAGTATTGCCAGTGTAACATTATAGCTTCCGTCCCTCTCCTCGCTCCTACCTGGGCTCGAACCAGGAACACAACGACAACAGCCACCCTCGAAGCAGCGTTACCCATGCAGAGCAAGGGGAACTACTCCAAGTCTCAGAGCGAGTGACGTTTGAAATGCTATTAGCGCGCACCCCATTAACTAGCTAGCCATTTCACATCACATCGTTACACCAGCCTAATCTCGGGAGTTGATAGGCTTGAAGTCATAAACAGCAGAGCTGCTGGCAAAACGCACGAAAGTGCTGTTTGAATGAATGCTTATGAGTCTGCTGGTGCCTACCATTGCTCAGTCAGACTGCTCTATCAAATCATAGACTTAATTCTAACATAATTACACACAGAAATGCGAGCCTTAGGTCATTAATATGGTCGAATCCGGAAACTCATCTCGAAAACAAGATGTTTATTCTTTCAGTGAAATACGGAACCGTTCCGTATTTTATCTAACGGGTGGCATCCATCAGTCTAAATATTCCTGTTACATTGCACAACCTTCAATGTTATGTCATAATTACGTAACATTCTGGTAAATTAGTTCGCAATGAGCCAGGCGGCCCAAACTGTTGCATATACTCTGTGTGCAATGAACGCAAGAGAAATGACACAATTTCACCTGGTTAATATTGCCTGCTAACCTGGATTTCTTTAAGCTAAATATGCAGATTTAAAAATATATACTTCTGTGTATTGATTTTAAGAAATGCATTGGTGTTTATGGTTAGGTACACGTTGGAGCAACAACAGTCCTTTTTTCGCGAATGCGCACTGCATCGATTGTATGCAACGCAGGACACGCTAGATAAACTAGTAATATCATCAACCATGTGTAGTTATAACTAGTGATTATGATTGATTAAGTTGCTAGCAACCTTGGCTTCTTACTGCATTTGCTTCATACTGCATTCGCGTAACAGGCGGGCTCCTCGTGAGGCAGGTGGTTAGAGCGTTGGACTACTTAACCATAAGTTGCAAGATTGAATCCCTGAGCTGACAAGGTAAAAATCTGTCATTCTGCCCCTGAACAAGGCAGTTAACCCACCGTTCCTAGGCCGTCATTGAAAATAAGAATGTGTTCTTAACTGACTTGCCTAGTTAAATAAAGATTAAATAAAGGTTTAAAATGTTTTATTTTAAATCGGCTAAATCGGCGTCCAAATTACCAATTTCCGATTGTTATGAAAACTTGAAATCGGCCCTAATTAATCGGCCATTCCGATTAATCCGTCGACCTCTAATCTCTATGTATATCTCTTTATATCTCTATGTCTATCTCTATGTATATCGTTATGTACATGTATATCTCTATGTATATCTCTATGTCTATGTACATGTACATCTCTATATGTACATGTATATATCTATTTATATCTCTATGTATATGTACATGTATATCTCTATTTATATCTCAATGTACATGTATATCTCTATGTACATGTACAGTGGGGAGAACAAGTGTTTGATATACTGCCGATTTTGCAGGTTTTCCTACTTACAAAGCATGTAGAGGTCTGTCATTTTTTATCATAGGTACACTTCAACTGTGAGAGACGGAATCTAAAACAAAAATCCAGAAAATCACATTGTATGATTTCTAAGTAATTCATTTGCATTTTATTGCATGACACAAGTATTTGATACATCAGAAAAGCAGAACTTAATATTTGGTACAGAAACCTTTGTTTGCAATTACAGAGATCATACGTTTCCTGTAGTTCTTGACCAAGTTTGCACACACTGCAGCAGTGATTTTGGCCCACTCCTCCATACAGACCTTCTCCAGATCCTTCAGGTTTCGGGGCTGTCGCTGGGCAATACGGACTTTCAGCTCCCTCCAATGATTTTCTATTGGGTTCAGGTCTGGAGACTGGCCAGGCCACTCCAGGACCTTGAGATGCTTCTTATGGAGCCACTCCTTAGTTGCCCTGGCTGTGTGTTTTGGGTCGTTGTCATGCTGGAAGAACCAGCCACGACCCATCTTCAATGCTCTTATTGAGGGAAGGAAGTTGTTGGCCAAGATCTCGTGATACATGGCCCCATCCATCCTTCCGTCAATACGGTGCTGTCATCCTGTCCCCTTTGCAGAAAAGCATCACCAAAGAATGATGTTTCCACCTTAATCCATGACGGCGTAGTGTGTTACTAATGGTTTTCTTTGAGACTGTGGTCCCATGCTCTCCTCAGGTCATTGACCAGGTCCTGCTGTGTAGTTCTGAACTGTTCCCTCACCTTCCTCATGATCATTGATGCCCCACAAGGTGAGATCTTGCATGGAGCCCCAGACCGAGGGTGATTGACCGTCATCTTGAACTTCTTCCATTTTCTAATAATTGCGCCAACAGTTGTTGCCTTCTCACCAATCTGCTTGCCTATTGTCCTGTAGCCCATCCCAGCCTTGTGCAGGTCTACAATTTAATCTCTGATGTCCTTACACAGCTCTCTGGTCTTGGCCATTGTGGAGAGGTTGGAGTCTTTTTGGTTGAGTGTGTGGACAGGTGTCTTTTATACAGGTAACGAGTTCAAACAGGTGCAGTTAATACAGGTAATGAGTGGAGAACAGGAGGGCTTCTTAAAGAAAAACTAACAGGTCTGTGAGAGCCGGAATTCTTACTGGTTGGTAGGTGATCAAATACTTATGTCATGCAATAAATTGCAAATGAATTACTTAAAAATCATACAATGTGATTTTCTGGATTTTTGTTTTAGATTCCGTGTCTCACAGTTGAAGTGTACCTACGATAAAAATTACAGAACTCTACATGCTTTGTAAGTAGGAAAACCTGCAAAATCGGCAGTGTATCAAATACTTGTTCTCCCCACTGTATATCTCTATGTACATGTATATCTCTATTTATATCTCTGTGTACATGTATATCTCTATGTACATGTATATCTCTATTTATATCTCTATGTACATGTATATCTCTATGTATACCTCTATGTACATGTATATCTGTAAGTATATCTCTATGTATATCTCTATGTACATCTATATCTCTATTTATATCTTTATGTATATGTATATCTCTATGTATATATCTATGTACATGTATATGTCTATGTATATCCCTATGTACATGTATATCTCTCTCTCTCTATCTCTCTCTCTCTCTCTCTATCTCTCTCTCTCTCTCTCTCTCTCTATATATATATATATATATATATATATATATATATATATATATATACATATATATATATATATATATATATATATGTAAATCTCTGTACATGTATATATCTATGTATATCTCTATGTACATCTCTATTTATATCTCTGTGCATATGTACATCTCTATGTACATGTATATCTGTAAGTATATCTCTATGTATATCTCTATGTATATGTCTATGTATATCTCTATGTACATGTATATGTCTATGTATATCCCTATGTACATGTATATACCTCTCTCTCTCTCTCTCTCTCTCTCTATATATATATATCTCTGTATATATATATCTATATATATATATTTCTGTACATGTATATCTCTATGTATAATTTTATGTACATGTATATCTCTATGTATAATTTTATGTACATGTATATCTCTATCTATATCTTTATGTACATGTATATCTCTATCTATATCTTTATGTACATGTATATCTCTATGTATATGTCTATGTATATCTCTATGTACATGTATATCTCTACGTATATCTTTATGTACATGTATATCTCTATGTATATCTTTATGTGCATGTATATCCCTAGGTATATCTCTATCTTACATGTTTTCACATTGGATGATAGTAGGTCATCTTTCCATTCCTCCAAGACTGGAGACAATCATCTACCAACAGAAACACAACCTCACTGTTACTATGTGTATTTATGTTTTTCCTCCACGTAAATGCACTTCTGAAATGGGTTTTTAGAACCAACGGGAAGTGCATTGACTTTTCACTGAAAACAAGAAACAATCCGATAGCTGGCAAAGCTAACTTGGATCAGGGCAAGGGAAAAGTCAATCAATCAGTGTTCAGTTGATGGGATTGCTTTATCGCTACCTCCCTCTAACCTCCTGGTGAAAAAGGTTTGTAGCCGAGACAAACAAACCCCCCCCCCCAGATAGAGGGCTACATGGAGAGATGTTTTTTCCCTTTGGTAATGGATGTGTGGGGTATCAGGAGATGTGTTTAAATCCCTGACCCTACACTGTTCCAGCTTTGAATGACCTCAATGAAACTGGCCCAGACAAGAATGAGGCCAAAGCCCAGGTAGTTAGCCTAGTGGTTAGAGCGTTGGACAAGTAACTGAAAGGTTGCTAGATCGAATCCCCGAGCTGACAAGGTAAAAATCTGTCATTCTGCCCTTGAACAAGGCAGTTAACCCACTGTCCCTGGGCTGTCGTTGTAAATAAGAATTTGTTCTTAACTGACTTGCCTAGTTAAATAAAGGTAAAATAAATAAAATAAAATATGAATGACTGTTTGTTGGGTGGTCAGACAGAATCACCAAAAGACAGTCAGAAGAGACTCAATCAGTCAAAGCACTGCACAGTTAGATTAATGCTGTTTTCTCTTCTACTCATTGTAATTATATGATATGTATCATGTCTGTGTGTGTGTGTGTGTCAGTGGGCATATGTTGTCCCATTTCCCCTCCTGTCCTCTCCCTAGCCTGGTCTCTTTGCTGTGGGTCGAGGGTAATTTGGTTCGGTGGGGTGGGGGGGGGGGGCAGCAGACAGGATAGAGGGGAGGGAGGACAGAGGGCTGCAGGAGCTTGGCCCTGCTAAACCTGATGCTGACTGATAGTAATGAGAAGACTCAGGCCAGCCAGGATTGAGACGAGCTGCCCCCCTCAACCCAACCCAACTCAACCCCCCTCATCACTACTAACACAGCCCTATCAAAGCCCTCGTTTTATATGACACACGTGTACGCCTGCACACACATTGATGGCGCCGCCCCTCCCCAACCCCACCATATCTCCATTCACCTAAGATTCTTAAACTCTCACTGATTGTTAGATTCCAGCTTGTTGTTTGTGCACTTCTATTTGACCGATGAAGGCATATTTACATGTTACGACAGTACTGACACATAGTTACAGCCTGGCTGTTCTGCAGTGGCTTAGTTTTGCACTCACGTTGCTACTGAATTACGCAGAGCAGGCCCCAGCGGCACAGTCTCGCACGGCATTGTGGGAGACGGAGTGGGGAGTAGATTAGTTCCAGGGTCGGAGGCAGACAGGTTGAGCAAGATGGAATCCGGGAGCTGAGAACTGAGACAGTGTTCTGTTCTGCAGTGAGGAGAGGGGTCTAGTGGGACAGAGACAGAACAGAGCTCACCCAGTCAGTCTCTGGCCAGAGAGCACCACATTCCTGGGGGCCTGACCCCACTGTGGCATCTCCCTGGCCTGGCGGGAAGCCTCTGGCCTGGCACGGAGCCTCTGGCCTGGGGCACGTGATAGCCAGGGAAGGGCTTAAGTGGCCTGGGTGACCACACATTCTCTGCCTCTGACACACAGAAATAAACAGCCCTGCCGAAGCAACAAACAAGTAGATATTTGTCATCCTCTGTCCTGGGCTCGACTTTTGTTATGATCGTTTTTGGGAGGGAGGTGGGTATTTGTCACACCTGATGACTAGGCACAGCTGTGCTGCCAGTAATTATCAATTTTCTGCTACACTCGTCTCGAGAAGTGATTTAAGTCCTTCGTTGAGCGAAGTCTCTGCGGCTTCAATCCTACCCAGACACACAACACTGCTCCCCACAACCATTTAAAATAAATGCAGCATTAAAGTTGTAAAATAAATTATAATAATGTATTTCTAACCCAGAATGTATTAGAGAAGATTTGAATAATCTTAAAAGACCTTGCGGTATGCTCTGCCTAGTATGTTGCCTCTGCAGTGACCTTCATGTTTGACCTTGACTCTTATCTCTTTCAATTTGTATTCCAAGGGGCTTCCCCTCATGTAAATAAGAAATACCACACCACAGCACTTCAGCGAAACTATTTTCAGAACAGAACGTCTTTACTTTTCATCTGATCCTCTCGGCGTAGTGTTAGTCAGAGAACAACATATAGGACCCAGGATGGATCTTCTTCTGGTTTCTGGCTGATGTAACACTGAGTGCCTGCCAGGCCTATTAGAGCACCTTTGGAAGAGTGGACAATTATCTTACTCTGCCCATGTGTTAACTCTCCAACAAGCTGCTGTGGCAGTAGCTGAGACTGTAGCTGAGACTGTAGCTGTGGCAGTAGCTGAGACTGTAGCTGAGACTGTAGCTGTGGCAGTAGCTGAGACTGTAGCTGAGACTGTAGCTGAGACTGTATCTGAGACTAGCTGAGACTGTAGCTGAGACTGTAGCTGAGACAGTAGCTGAGACTGTAGCTGTGGCAGTAGCTGAGACTGTAGCTGAGTGGCAGTAGCTGAGACTGTAGCTGTGGCAGTAGCTGAGACTGTAGCTGAGACTGTAGCTGTGGCACTAGTTGAGACTGTAGCTGAGAGCTGAGACTGTATCTGAGACTGTAGCTGAGACTGTAGCTGTGGCAGTAGCTGAGACTGTAGCTGAGACTGTAGCTGAGACTGTAGCTTTGGCTGTAGCTGAGACTGTAGCTGAGACTGTAGCTGAGACTGTAGCTGAGACTGTAGCTGTGGTAGTAGCTGAGAATGTAGCTGAGACTGTAGCTGAGAATGTAGCTGAGACTGTAGCTGAGACTGTAGCTGAGACTGTAGCTGAGCTGCTGAGACTGTATCTGAGACTGTAGCTGAGACTGTAGCTGAGACTGTAGCTGAGACTAGCTGCAACTGTAGTCTGAGACTGTAGCTGAGACAGTAGCTGAGACAGTAGCTGAGACTGTATCTGAGACTGTAGCTGAGACTGTATCTGAGACTGTATCTGAGACTAGCTGAGACAGTAGCTGAGACTGTAGCTGAGACTGTAGCTGAGACTGTAGCTGAGACTAGCTGAGACTGTAGCTGAGACTGTAGCTGAGACTGTATCTGAGACTAGCTGAGACTGTAGCTGAGACAGTAGCTGAGACTGTATCTGAGACTGTATCTGAGACTAGCTGAGACTGTAGCTGAGACAGTAGCTGAGACTGTAGCTGAGACTGTAGCTGAGACTGTAGCTGAGACTAGCTGAGACTGTATCTGAGACTAGCTGAGACAGTAGCTGAGACTGTAGCTGAGACAGTAGCTGAGACAGTAGCTGAGACTGTATCTGAGACTAGCTGAGACTGTAGCTGAGACAGTAGCTGAGACAGTAGCTGAGACTGTAGCTGAGACTGTAGCTGAGACTAGCTGAGACAGTAGCTGAGAGAGTAGCTGAGACAGTAGCTGAGACTGTAGCTGATAGCTAGCTGAGCTGAGACTGTAGCTGAGACAGTACTGAGTGAGACTGTAGCTGAGAGACAGTAGCTGAGACTGTAGCTGAGACAGTAGCTGAGACAGTAGCTGAGACTGTAGCTGAGACAGTAGCTGAGACTGTAGCTGAGACTAGCTGAGACTAGCTGAGACTGTAGCTGAGACTGTAGCTGAGACTGTAGCTGAGACTGTAGCTGAGACAGTAGCTGAGACAGTAGCTGAGACTGTGCAGGCAACTAGGACTGCAGTGTTATTTGCAGGATCCAAGTTATCACGGCTGTAAAAAGCCCACTCTTCCATCTATACAATAGCAACTCAACTTCTGCTTTCACCTTTCTGATTCAGATTCCTTTCAGACTTCATTACGTTTTTTCCAACCAATGTCTGTCAATATTATAACCAGCAGAATTTTGTTCCAACTAAATTGTTTCACTGCAACTAAATTGGGTAGATTGATGCGTTAGCCTATTTGATGGGAGGACTGTTTGAATTGAATATCTAGTTGTTTTTTGACTTTCTATTCTTTGATAAATCCTCCGTATGGAACTACTTATCCTCCCATGTAATATTGAACCGACATGTGTACCTCTAAATGTTGAATAACCTCGAACTTCAAACGACTGTCTCAGTAGAACATGAATTCAGAATGAATTTGAATCCCATCCACATATGAATATTCATAAAGTGGAGTTTGGATGTTCTACTGTGCCACTGTCATTTTTAGCCAAAGCAATCTTTAACTTATGAAACATTAAGGTATGCCTATTGCTGTAATATTTAACAGAGCTGTCTGCCTTATGCTTACACAACATGGAAGAGTTGAACATCCCCCCCTCTCCCCTCTCTCTCTGCTCCGTACTTGCTGAAACAGCTGATCTGCCACTGAGTCCCTGACTAAAGCCCAATGGTGCCGCTCAGAGGAGCACAAACGCTGGAGGGGAAAAGCTTAGCTCTTTTAGAGCATTGCATATAAATCCCCCTCTCAAACAAAACACAGTCAATTCCCAAGAGGGTCCAAATTGGCCAAACTAAACAAATGAATGGGATAAAGTGAACCCACTCGTTGACATGTCCTTTATCGCTACTGCTACCAGAGAGCCCTGGATACCGCATGGAGGATGGTGGGAAGGAGAGGAGGGGGAGGTGGGATAGGAGGGTAGGGGAGCTCAAAGCCCTCTGTAGTGTTGTGGTCTTCAGAGATAGGTTGACTTGTCCATGAAGTAGCCCTGACCTGTAATGCCCTTGTAGCAGATGCCATAGTTCTGCAGCCGCACCCGCCTGTGTGCTTTTGTGGGTGTGTGTGTGTTTTGCATGCTCTGTCCGTTCACAGCCCCCAGTGTTGGAGCTTTTATCTGCCTGGGTGACTGGCGTTCTCTCTCCTCCCTCTCCTTACGCTGCTTGCCTACTACTTGGTTTGTTTCTTCTCCCCTTTATTGAAATTCACATATCTTTCGCCTTCATGCATCTTGCAAGGGGAAGGCTTTTGTGTGATGAGTATGTGTGTGCTTGCTGTGTGGGTTTTGTTTGAGGCCTGGCAGAAATGTTTTTTTGGTTCCGTCTAATCGTGACTCATAAAGAACAGCTCCTCACTGACACTCCACTCCCCTCCCTAACCCCCTATGTTCCTCTCACTCTCCCCCTATCAAGGCGAGACCCAGAAGCAGACACAGGAGGCAGGTGGTTGGAGTCTTACAATGTTTATTAATCCAAAGGGGTAGGCAAGAGAATGGTCGTGGACAGGCAAAAAGGTCCAAACCAGATCAGAGTCCAGGAGGTACAGAGTGGCAGAGAAGCTTGTGGTCAAGGCAGGCAGAATGGTCAGGCAGGTGGATACAAAGTCCAGAACAGGCAAAACTGTGAGGACTAGAAAAAGGAGAATCCAAAAAGCAGGAGACCAGGAAAACCGCTGGTTGACTTGGAAACATACAAGACAAACTGGAACAGAGAGACAAGAAACACAGGGATAAATACACTGGGAAAAATAACCACCTGGAGGGGGTGGAGACAATAACGAGGACAGGTGAAACAGATCAGGGCATGACACACCCTCGTTCTCAGTATCTGTCTCTTCCTTTCTACTGTATCCCCAATCACATTTTAATAGTCACACTCCCTGTCTCCCTTGTTCGCTCCCTCTCTTCCTTTCACTCTCCTCATTTCTCTTTCTCACCTCCCTGTTCTCCTTGTTTGCATCAGCTTGATAAATCTGAAGCTAAATTTAGAGGCATTTCTTCTCGGCAAAAAATACATTACTGGCTCTCAGAGAGAGAGAGAGAGAGAGAGAGAGAGTGAGTGCGAGTACAGCAGGAATGACAGAGGAGAGGAGTGAGAGACTCCAGCCCCTGCCTCTTCCCCTCCCACAAAACTGTCTTTACACATCAGTAGTTCAGAATGTGTAAGTTAGTTTGACTACTGCCGACTTGCTACTGGATTTCATTGGACAGTATTTGTAGATGAAGGTATGAACTTAGAGTGCTGCCGGCCTGAAGTTTAAGCAAAGGTAAATGCAGACTTGGTTGTCTAGATCCTGGTTGTCTAGATCCTGGTTGTCTAGATCCTAGTTGTCTAGATCCTGGTTGTCTAGATCCTGGTTGTCTAGATCCTAGTTGTCTAGTTCTGGTTGTCTAGATCCTGGTTGTCTAGATCCTGGTTGTCTAGATCCTAGTTGTCAAGATCCTGATTGTCTAGATCCCGGTTGTCAAGATCCTAGTTGTCTAGATCCTGGTTGTCTAGATCCTGGTTGTCTAGATCCTGGTTGTCTAGATCCTAGTTGCTAGATCCTGGTTGTCTAGATCCTGGTTGTCTAGATCCTAGTTGTCTAGATCCCGGTTGTCTAGATCCCGGTTGTCTAGATCCTGGTTGTCTAGATCCTAGTTGTCTAGATCCTAGTTGTCTAGATCCTGGTTGTCTAGATCCTGGTTGTCTAGATCCTAGTTGTCTAGATCCTGGTTGTCTAGATCCTGGTTGTCTAGATCCTAGTTGTCTAGATCCTGGTTGTCTAGATGCTGGTTGTCTAGATGCTGGTTGTCTAGATGCTGGTTGTCTAGATCCTGGTTGTCTAGATCCTGGTTGTCTAGATCCTGGTTGTCTAGATCCTGGTTGTCTAGATCCCGGTTGTCTAGATCCCGGTTGTCTAGATCCTGGTTGTCTAGATCCATTACATTAATGCTGATCAATTAGGCCTAATCTCCTGCTGAGACTCCTTCATACCTTATTAGGTATAGTTTACCTTAAACCCTATATTACCTTGTACTTGACAGGAGTAAAGTAGTGATGACATACGGTGAGGCTGATACATTTCTTCGTGCCCTTTATCCTGACTCGCACCATATGAAATGTCTCTGGTGACCTTCACCATGAAAAGGGGGCATATCCGAATTCACAAGGATTTCTTCGACCGTATTTGCACAGAGTTAGTGTGCCATCACTATGTTGAATAGTGCTGTGCTACATAAGACTATATAGACTGGTCTGGCCCCGTTTCTAACGGAATAGTGGAATGACTCTCTAATTCTGCTTGGAGTGCTTTTACTCCTTCTCCATTAGTATGTTTTGATAATGCTGGGTAGAACTCCATGCTTTGATTGGGATATATTTGAAAATCCCAGGACGCCCACATTGCATCAATAACGGAAGCACCTTGGTACACCAGCGTTTTAGAGGCAATTACTGTGAGATCGATAGAAAAGAGGCTTGCAGTAACAGAGGGATCTAGTGGAGCAACATTGGTTGTGTGTGTGGGCATGGGGGATTTCATGTGAATAAGGCACATGGAAGGGTGTGTGCGTGTGCGTTGGTGCGTGTGCACTGTAGACTCAGGCAGACCTATGGAAGGGCCTTGATAGGCAGCCAGGGCCAGAACCCAGCCCAGCCGTGGAGCGAGCTGCATGAGCTTCACACTGAGTGGAGATGGCCAGTGCAGCTGAACTAACAGGCAGGCCTTCAGAAGGGGTCTAAACCCACTGTCTCCCTGTCTGGCTTCTCATGAAGAATTTGTAACCCACATAAGTGTTTTGGTTCTCATGCCCTATTAAGTCTTAAAATAAATCACTTTCCAAATGGATACTGGCTGTATTTCTGTATTTTGAAAGTCACATATCTTGACAACAATGGACTAATGAAACAAATACCAAAATATAGTTTTGGGGTTTTCCTTTAAGGCTTCTGAAACACAGCACAGGGTATGTATGCTGCTGAGCTATCTAGCTTGGTGCAAAAATCACAGGATGCCACTGTTCATGAATCAGCATACATTTAATGTAAAACAAATCACTGTCTGTACAGTTTATATAGTTGGGAGGTTTAAACAACCACTGACCTTATCTTTGTACTAAAGTTGTTTCCAGTGGTTTCCCTTACCCTGTATATACTGTATACTATTGATGGGCTGATTCAGTGGACATTACTCACCCTCCTCTCTATAGCAGCTCTGGCAGCAGGGTAATGGTCTGCACACTGTAGAAAACTGGCCTCTCTCTCTTTCTGTCCTCTCTCTCTCCCTCTCTGTCTTTCACCCTGTCTTTCTCTCTCTCCTCTCTCTCTCCCTCTCTCTCTCTCTCTTTCTGTCCTCTCTCTCTCTCCCTCTCTGTCTTTCACCCTGTCTTTCTCTCTCTCCTCTCTCTCTCCCTCTCTCTCTCTCTTTCTGTCCTCTCTCCCTCTCTTTCACCCTGTCTTTCTCTCTCTCCTCTCTCTCTCTTTCTGTCCTCTCTCCCTCTCTTTCACCCTGTCTTTTTCTCTCTCCTCTCTCTCTCCCTCTCTCTCTCTCTTTCTGTCCTCTCTCTCTCCCTCTCTGTCTTTCACCCTGTCTTTCTCTCTCTCCTCTCTCTCTCCCTCCCTCTCTCTCTTTCTGTCCTCTCTCTCTCCCTCTCTGTCTTTCACCCTGTCTTTCTCTCTCCCTCCCTCTCTCTTTCTGTCCTCTCTCTCTCCCTCTCTGTCTTTCACCCTGTCTTTCTCTCTCTCCTCTCTCTCTCCCTCTCTCTCTCTCTTTCTGCCCTCTCTCTCTCCCTATCTGTCTTTCACCTTGTCTTTCTCTCTCTCTCCTCTCTCTCTCCCTCTCTCTCTCTCTTGCAATTCAATTAAATTCAAATGGCTTTATTGGCATGGGAACATATGTTTACGTTGCCAAAGCAAGTGAAATAGATAATAAACAAAAGTTAAATAAGCAATACAAAATTAACAGTAAACATTGCACTCACAAATTTCAAAGCAATAGAGACATTTCAAATGTCATATCATGGCTATGTACAGTGTTGTAACGATGTGCAAATAGTTCAAGTACAAAAGGGTAAATAAATAAACATAAATATGGGTTGTATTTACAATGGTGTTTGTTCTTCACTGGTTGCCCTTTCTTGTGGCAACAGGTCACATATCTTGCTGCTCTGATGGCACACTGTAGTATTTCACCAAATAGATATGGGAGTTTATCAAAATTTGATTTTTTTGGAATTCTTTCTGGGTCTGTGTAATCTTAGGGGAAATATGTGTCTCTAATATGGTCATACATTTGGCAGGAGGTTAGTACAGCTCAGTTTCCATCTCATTTTGTAGACAGAGTGCACATAGCCAGTTTTCTCTTGAGAGCCAGGTCTGCCTACGGCGGCCTCTCTCAATAGCAAGGCCATGCTCACTGAGTCTGTACATAGTCAAAGCTGTCCTTCATTTTGGGTCAGTTACAGTGGTCAGGTATTATGACACTGTGTATTCTCTGTTTAGGGACAAATAGCATTCTAATTTGCTCAGTTTTTTGGTAAATTATTTCCAATGTGTCAAGTAATTATCTTTTTGTTGGGTCTAATTGTGTTTCTGTTGCTGTCCTGGGGCTCTGTAGGGTCTGTTTGTGTTTGTGAATAGAGCCCAGGACCAGCTTTCTTAGGGGACTCTTCTTTAGGTTAATCTCTCTGTATGTGATGGCTTTGTTATGGAAGGTTTGGGAATCACTTCCTTTTAGGTGGTTGTAGAATTTAATGGCATTTGTTTAGTTTTTTGATAATGAGTAGTTATTGGCCTAATTCTTCTCTGCATCAATATTGGGTGTTTTACGTTGTACATGGATGATGTTTTTGCAGAATTCTGCATGCAGAGTCTCAATTTGGTGTTTGTCCCATTTTGTAAATTATTGGTTGGTGAGCAGACCCCAGACCTCACAACCATAAAGGGCAATGGGTTCTATAATTGATTCAAGTATTTTTAGCCAGATCCTAATTGTGTTGTCAAATTGTATGTTCTTTTTGATGGCGTAGAAGGCCCTCCTGACCTTGTCTCGCAGATCGTTCACAGCTTTGTAGAAGTTACCAGTGGTGCTGATGTTTAGGCCGAGATGGGTATAGTTTTTTGTGTGCTCCAGGGCAACGGTGTCAAGATGGAATTTGTATTTGTGGTCCTGGCAACTGGACCTTTTTTGGAACACCATTATTTTTGTCTTACTGAGATTTACTGTCAGGGCCCAGGTCTGACAGAATCTGTCCAGAAGATCTCGGTGCTGTTTGTAGGCCCTCCTTGGCTGGGGACAGAAGCACCAGATCATCAGCGAACAGTAGACATTTGACTTCAGATTCTAGTAAGGCGAGGCCGGGTGATGCAGACTGTTCTAGGGCCCTCGCCAATTCATTCATATATATATATTGAAGTGGGTGTGGCTCAAGATGCACCCCTGTCTCACCCCACGGCAGTGGAAATAAATGTTTTTTTTTGTGTGTGTTTTTTTACCGCACACGTGTTGTTTGTCTACATGGATTTTATGATGTTGTATGTTTTTCCCCCAACACCGCTTTCCATCAATTTGTATTGTAGACCCTCATGAGAAATTGAGTCAAAAGCTTTTTGAAATCAACAAAGCATGAGAAGACTTTGCCTTTGCCTTTGACTTGGTTTGTTTGTTTGTCAATTAGGGTGTGCAGGGTGAATACGTGGTCTGTCGTATGGTAATTTGGTAAAAAGCCCATTTGACATGTGCTCAGTACATTGTTTTCACTGAGGAAAGGTGCAAGTCTGCTGTTAATGATAATGCAGAGGATTTTCCCAAGGTTGCTGTTGATGCATATCGCACGGTAGTTATTGGGGTCAAATTTGTCTCCACTTTTGTGGATTGGGGTGATCAGTCCTCGAGTTCCAAATATGGAGGAAGATGCCAGAGCTGTGGATGATGTTAAAGAGTTTAAGTAAAGCCAATTGGAATTTGTGGTCTGTATATTTTATCATTTCATTTAGGATTGTTTTAGTGACTCACCATAGACTCAGGTTTTCTTGGTCTCTGTTTTTGGTTGGATAGGTTTCTCAATTTCCTTCTTAGATTTTTGCATTATTCATCAAACCATTTATCTTTTTTTTTTAGGTTGTCTGCTTGAAATGGTTTGATTTGTTTGGGAAGCTGAAAGGTCAAATATAGTTTTTAGGCTTTCTACTGCCAAGTCTATACCTTCACTATTACAGTGAAAAGTTTTGTCCAGGAAGTTGTCAAGAAGGGATTGTATTTGTTGTTGCCTTATTGTTTTCTAGTAGGTTTCTACACTACTTTCCGTCCATCTATAGCATTTCTTAATATTGTGCAGTTCCTTTGGCTTTGATGCCTCATGATTATTGATCTGTTCAAGTAGACTGTGATTTTGCAGTGATCTGATGTTAACTGTGAACGCTCTGAGAGACACTGGGTTGAGGTCAGTGATAAAGTAATCTACATTACTACTGCCAAGGGATGAGCTGTAGGTGTATCTACCATAGCGGTCCCCTCGAAGCCTACCATTGACTATGTACAGACCCAGTGTGCAACAGAGCTGTAGGAGTTGGGTCCCATTTTTCTTGGTTGATTTGTCATAGTTGTGTCTAGGTGGGCATATTTGGGAGGGAATACTGTCAACTCCAGGTAGGCGTTTGTCCCCCTGGGTGCTGAGAGTATCAGTTTATGGTCCAGTTCTGGCTTTTAGGTCGCCACAGACTAGTACATGTCCCTGGGCCTGGAAATGGTTGATCTCCCCCTCTAGGATGGAGAAGCTGTCATCGTTAAAGTATGGGGATTCTATTGGGGGGATATAGGTAGCGCACATATATAGGACATATTTCTCTGTTGAGATCATTTCCTTATTTATTTCTAGCCAGATGTAAAATGTTCCTGTTTTGACTAATTTAATAGAGTGGGTTAGGTCTGCTCTATACCAAATGAGCATACCCCTGTGAGTCTTTTCCCTGTTTCACACCTGGTAGTTTGGTGGATGGGACTACTAGCTCTCTGTAATCTAGAGGGCAACCAGTGCGTCCGTCTCCTCTGTACCAGGTTTCTTGTCGAATGCCAATGTCTGTATTTCCAATTTCTTTGATGAAGTCTGGGTTCCTGCTCTTTAGGCCAAAGGCAGATGACCTCAGACCTTATATACTCCCTCCCTCCCTCCCTCCCTCCCTCCCTCCCTCCCTCCCTCCCTCCCTCCCTCTCCTCTCTCTCTCTCTCTCTCTCTCTCTCTCTCTCTCTCTCTCTCTCTCTCTCTCTCTCTCTCTCTCTCTCTCTCTCTCTCTCTCCCCCTCCCTTTCTCTTTCTCTCTCTCTCTCCCTCTCTCTCTCTCTCACACACTCTTTCTCCCTTGTCTCACTCCCTCTCTCTCTCTCTCTCTACCTCTCTCGCACACTCTCTCTCACTCCCTCCCTCTTTGCCCTTCCTCTCTTTTTCTCTCTTGCACATCCTCTCAGTCACAGTGGAATGTCTCCCCTTTCATAGCATCCCGACGTCTCCCTTCTGTTTATGTAGCGGACTAAAGGAAGGGAGAGACATGAATCATCCTCTTCCTCCTCACAGGAAGCAGCAGCACGCAATGACTCCACCACTCCATCACGCCACACACTTCAGGAAGGAGAAAGGACGTTGTAAAGAGTAATTAGTTGGCCATTAAGATTTATGGTGCAATTATCTGCTAGGTTCAACAAGACTTAAGGTACCTTTAAGTAAACAATGAGGGCCCTGAGGAAGAAAACCCTTGTGTGTTTTAACCTTCCATTGGACTGTGTTTGAAGGGACTGGGAACGCGGGTGTTTATTTTCTAAGGCCCAGTGTGTGAACTCTTGCCTTCCCTAAGCAAATGGTTGTGCCTCTCTCCCTCCTCTCTCTTACCCCAAGCGTGAGGTTTGCTGCTCAGGCATAATTGCCAGCTTAATTAACAATCAGTTAGACCAACTGATTAATTAGTCTGGCTGAGCTTCTTTGTACTCGGCCTTCTGAGAATTCACACTGTTTGATTGATGAGCTGGCCACCGGTCTCCATCACTCTGGAAAAACCTCTCTGGCTCCCTAGCCTTCACCCCCCCTCCCCCCATTCTCTTTGAGATCACATGCGCTATGTGGAGATCCAAGGAGGTTTCTAACTGAAGGGAACACCTGGTTTGAGCACGTTATGGTCATTCCACAAAAAGAGTTCCTTTGGCTTCTCTTTGATGTTTCAAGTAGATATTGTGAACCAATATTGAATTTTAAAAGTCTTTTATATTAAATGAAGGGCACTTTAATATAGGCCACATGGAGAATTCAATACATCTGAAGAAGCGTATTTATTTAATGTGATTCATTTAATCACATCAAATGTCTGTCCGTCATTTTATGGTTAACCCTGTTTTACGTGATCTGAACTCTCGTTTTAATATGGTGAAACTATTGCTATAATTTTTTCTACATAATAAAACAGAGTGTAAAGGCAGGCGAGCTGGTTCTTTTCTTTTTGGTCATTTTCTGTGTTCGTTGTGGAAAACCGAGCAGGTTGAGCATAACATGTCAACCCTGTTACCCATAGATAGACAGGCTAGAATAACATGTCAACCCTGTTACCCATAGATAGACAGGCCAGAATAACATGTCAACCCTGTTACCCATAGATAGACAGGCTAGAATAACATGTCAACCCTGTTACCCATAGATAGACAGGCCAGAATAACATGTCAACCCTGTTACCCAGAGATAGACAGGCTAGAATAACACATCAACCCTGTTACCCATAGACAGACAGGCTAGAATAACACGTCAACCCTGTTACCCATAGATAGACAGGCCAGAATAACACGTCAACCCTGTTACCCATAGATAGACAGGCTAGAATAACATGTCAACCCTGTTACCCATGGATAGACAGGCTAGAATAACACGTCAACCCTGATACCCATAGATAGACATGGTTGAATAACATGTCAACCCTTTTACCCATAGATAGACAGGCTAGAATAACACGTCAACCCTGTTACCCATAGATAGACAGGCCAGAATAACACATCAACCCTGTTACCCACAGAAAGACAGGCTAGAATAACACATCAACCCTGTTACCCATAGATAGACAGGCTAGAATAATACGTCAACCCTGTTACCCATGGATAGACAGGCTAGAATAACACGTCAACCCTGTTACCCATAGATAGACAGGCTAGAATAACATGCCAACCCTGTTACCCATAGATAGACAGGCTAGAATAACACGTCAACCCTGTTACCCATAGATAGACAGGCTAGAATAACATGCCAACCCTGTTACCCATAGATAGACAGGCTAGAATAACACGTCAACAAGCTTCCATTCCCACTGTCACAAGGAGATTTATGTCTAACTTAAGATAAAATCGGCAACCCTGTTAATTATTTGGCACTTAATATGCACTTACTATAGTATTTTCTAGTCTTACTATAGTATTTTCTAGTCTGACTATAGTATTTTCTAGTCTTACTATAGTATTTTCTAGTCTTACTATAGTATTTTCTAGTCTTACTATAGTATTTTCTAGTCTTACTATAGTATTTTCTAGTCTTACTATAGTATTTTCTAGTCTTACTATAGTCTTCATGAGATGGTAAAACACGTTTTTTATTAAGTTGAACATGTGCTCTTTAAGACAGAACAAAACATTTTGTTGACAAAAAGGTAGTAATTTGTTGGAACTTCCCTGTGCTGAACATGCTCCTGAATGTGCGCACAGAGATACCACCCCAGGGGGTAGAAAAAGCATCTCAGAGGGCAAAGAGAAGTGTCCTCATCTTGCATCAATAGCAGGGATAAGGAGTGTTGTGGTGCAGGCAAACTGAACAACCATGAATGTGAAGAGTAGCTTTAAGAAGGGATTACAGTGTCTGTGTGTGTCTGTCTGTCTGTCTGTCTGTCTGTCTGTCTGTCTGTCTGTCTGTCTGTGTGCTGGTGTGTTTGTTTGCATGTGTATCTGCGTGTGTCTGCGTGTGTGTGTGTGTGTGTCTGTCTATCTGTCTGCTGGTGTGTTTGTTTGCATGTGTATCTGCGTGTGTGTTTGTGTGTCTGTGCCTTTGTGTGTGTGTGTGTGTATCTGTGTGTGTCTGCGTGTGTGTGTGTCTGCGTGTGTGTGTGTGTGTCTGCGCATGTGTGTGTGTGTGTGTCTGCGCGTGTGTGTGTCTGCGTATGTGTGTGTGTGTCTGCGCGCGCGTGTGTGTGTGTCTGTGCGCGCGTGTGTGTGTGTCTGCGCGCGTGTGTGTGTGTGTCTGCGCGTGTGTGTGTGTGTGTGCCTGCGCGTGTGTGTGTCTGCACGTGTGTGTGTGTGTGTCTGCATGTTTGTGTGTATCTGTGTGCCTGTGTGTATCTGTGTGTGTCTGCGTGTGTGTGTGTCTGCGTGTGTGTGTGTGTCTGCGCATGTGTGTGTGTGTCTGCGCGTGTGTGTGTGTCTGCGTGTGTGTGTGTGTCTGCGCGTGTGTGTGTGTGTGCTGCGCGTGTGTGTGTGTGTGTGTGTGCCTGCGCGTGTGTGTGTCTGCACGTGTGTGTGTGTGTCTGCGCGTGTGTGTGTGTGTACATCCCCATAACGCCTCCTGCTAACCTCACTCACCACAGTGAAAATGATGACTATAACTGGTGTGCTTTACTGCTCTAACTTATGGCTGTGAGTTGACTTAGGAAACATGCACAGCGGTGCGTTTCACTGAAACACTCCCTACTAATTATGTCCAACCTACACCTATCTCTCTCTCTCTCTCTGTCTCTCGCTCATTTCACTTCTCAACTTCTTAAAGAAATGTAAATAATGCATGACAGGCGGCGCCGTTTTTGTCTTTTCCATTTAGCCAGGCGGACTAGCTAAATCAAAGGGGAACGAAACCCAGTGGTTTTCTTTCTATATCCTCAGAAAGCATGTGCCGGTTTGGAAGCTTATTCACAGCGATCAGGTGGTGCTGTAATCAGCACCTCTGGGCTGCTAGCTCAACACAACAACAGAATAGGAAAGGAAGTCTCTCTTTCTCTCTCTCTCTCTTTGTGAGAGACTCTCCTTTTTCTAAAGCAGGAGGCAGGAGGAGGGAGGTAGAAAAGCATGGCGGGGACCGACAGACAGTGGGCTTCATGGCTCCGGGCCGGGGAAGTAAATGTCAGCTCCCCGCAGGGTGCTGTGGAAGGCAGCGCCCGGTGCCTTTGACTGGGTTGCTATGCTACTGTTACTGGCCTCAGTGGCAGGTATCCTCAATGAGGCCTGACAGAGGGGCAGGGCTGGGCTCTAGAGGAGAGAGGGGAGTGGTACCTCCACTACTACTCATAGGTTGGAGGGAGAGGTGGTGGAGGAGGGGACACGGCATGGGAGACCGGGGGTGTGGTGTGGAGCGACCCCAGCTGGGGTTCAAGGAAGCACAGAGCTGGAGGCTTCTAACTGTTAACTGCTTCCACAACCAGTGCAGGAAGTAATAAGCAATTAGAACCACAAAACACTGACTGACTGCCCTTCTCCCTGACAACAAAAAAAACCCCGGCCAATTATGTATTTTCTCCAAGCTCTTTGAAGACACGTGATTCTGGGGTGTTGGGAGGCCATTACTTACAGTGTATACTCAGAAACAGGTCAGACTCCTTATGGTTCAGCATCTGGTCTGTCCCATGCTGTTCACTGTCCAGTAGTGTAGCTGTGGGTCTAACCCAGCAGAAACCTGCTTTGTGTATTTGAGAACCCTCATCACTCTAGAGGGGGTCTAGAGGAGTCAGGGAGAGAGGTGGGGTGATGAGGCAGGCTGTAATTTGACTGGCCAGCCAACAAAGACAGAGCCATGACCTCTCTTCCTCTACCGGGAGCAGCACTGTGTCAACTTTATGGCCCACACGCTTGGGAGGAGGGGAGGGGAGGGGAGGGAGGGGGAATTCTGCTTGGTTGATGGATGAAGGTAACTTTTCAATTGTTTCAAGTCAGCTGTTATGATAGAGATGGAGTGCATCGATGGAGAGGGTGAGAGGGAGGTAGAGAGAGGGTGAAGTGGAGAGGGAGGTAGAGAGAGGGTGAAGTGGAGAGGGAGGTAGAGAGATGGTGAAGTGGAGAGGGAGGTAGAGAGAGAAGAGAAACAAGAGAGTGTAAGAGAGAGGAGGGGGTCTTGTTTTCTAACTGTGTGTGTGTGTGTGTGTGTGCTTGCACGTGTGTGTGCATGTGTGTTTATGTTCTTGCGGCCTTGAACTGACCTTTGGGATTCTTTGCTATTGATGCATATTTTGAGGCAGATCAACATGACCTATTGCTGTAGTCATTACTGCAGCGTTAGATTGAGCTCATTGTGCATTCTCCTCGACCTCTCGCGAACATTCCTAGATTAGTCTGAGCAGTCACTTAGAAGTGTTATTGCATGTTTCAATCGTAGACTAAAGCAAGATTAGTTTGATGCTGCAGTGAATCTCGGCTCTTGAAACCAACACGGTGCTTTGGAATTGAGTGGAATGATTAACAATTTGATGAAGAAACAATGAGACCGGGAGAGTCGAGCCATACAGAACATTTCAATGGGTCATGCACACAACAACATCATTTAAACAGCCATTGTTACAACCTAAATGTTTTAGTCACCCGTCTTGCCATGGGCAGCTGTTTAGTGGAGAGAGAGAGAGAGAGAGAGAGAGAGAGAGAGAGAGAGAGAGAGAGAGAGAGAGAGAGAGAGAGAGAGAGAGAGAGAGAGAGAGAGAGAGAGAGAGAGAGAGAGAGAGAGAGAGAGAGAGAGAGAGAGAGAGAGAGAGAGAGAGAGAGAGAGAGAGAGAGAGAGAGAGAGAGAGAGAGAGAGAGAGAGAGAGAGAGAGAGAGAGAGAGAGAGAGATAAAGAGAGAGAGAGATAAAGAGAGAGAGAGATAAAGAGAGAGAGAGATAAAGAGAGAGAGAGATAAAGAGAGAGAAAGAGAGAGAGAGAGAGAGAGAGACGGCGTGTTGTCCCTGCTGACCCCTCTTTCTCTGGGAGGGAGGGAGGGAGGGAGATAGATAAATAGAGAGAGAGGCAGGATGTGGAGCCATGATAGAGTGTGATCGACCAGGACCAGAAAGGGAAGGCTGTCTTCTTCTCCTTCTTCTAAAAGCAGTCCAGGGAGAGTGTTAATGTGTTGTGTTCTGAACCCTGATCACTCTGCCTATTAAAAGGCCATTAGATCCGTAATGAGGGGGAAAGTCCACATGTGGACAGGCTTCGTTTAATTAGGCTGGTGGTCGTGGGCTGGTGAGAGACAGGAAGCAGTTTGATGCACACACATAGAAATGCAGAAGTTTGACTCTTCTAATAAAACAGAAACAAAGGTGCCTTTAATGCTTTCCTTAGACGAGCATAGAGAACATATCATATCAATCCCCAAGCTTTACCTCAGCATCACCCAATAAACACTAACACTGTGTTCATATTACAGATATATTACATAAGCAAAGTGTTGTTACACAGGCTAATATTAGTTTAGTTCAGTCAGCTCTTCAGAGCTTAGTGACTGATTTGGTTTGGAAAAACAGAATAACAAACTAGTCTTGGACGGGATGGTTTGACATGATTCATGCGTGTGTGGCATGTATATGACCGGAGACGATAAGGAGAATGAAAAGGAGACGGCCTGTTTATTAATGCAGGGCTGGAGAAAGGCGTCCGTCCTAAGTGGTCCCGGGTAACACGCCGAAGATTAATTGCCACGCGAAGGCAATGAATTAAAGTTGATCTATAGCTCATCACAATATACATTGCTGGGCTGCTCCCTCCCGCAATGAAATACTTGAGTTTTAATGTGGATTCGTCCGTCAGATGAGGTGGCTGACAAATTCAGCATTGGAAACTGAAATCCAACCAGGCAATTAAGAAGGAGAGGCCCTCAGGGTGACCACATCCTCCCAGGATGCATTTCTGCGTGCCCATAGTCAGACTAGGTGCCCACAGGGCTGTGGGCACACAGACAGACAGACAGACAGACAGACAGACAGACAGACAGACAGGAGAGATAGACAGATAGGAGAGACAGGAGAGACAGACAGACAGGAGAGACAGACAGGCAGGAGAGACAGACAGACAGGAGAGAGAGACAGGAGAGACAGAGAGACAGGAGAGAGAGAAAGACAGGGGAGACAGAAGAGACAGACAGGAGAGACAGACAGACACGAGAGACAGACAGATAGGAGAGATAGACAGACAGGATAGGTGGACAGACAAGAGAGACAGACAGACAGGAGAGAGACAGGAGAGACAGACAGACAGGAGAGAGAGAGACAGGAGAGACAGACAGGAGAGAGAGAAATACAGAAGAGACAGACAGGAGAGACAGACAGGCGGAGAGACAGACAGACAGACAGACAGGAGAGAAAGAGAGACAGACAGACTGGAGAGACAGACATACAGGAGAGACAGACATACAGGAGAGACAGACATACAGGAGAGACAGACCGACAGGAGAGACAGACCGACAGGAGAGACAGACCGACAGGAGACCTAGACAGACAGGAGAGATAGACAGACAGGAGAGACAGACATACAGGATAGGTGGACAGACAGGAGAGACAGACAGACAGGAGAGACAGACAGGAGAGGTAGACAGAGAGGAGAGATTGACAGACAGACAGGAGAGACAGACTGGAGAGCCAGACAGATAGACAGACGGAGAGACAGACAGACAGGAGAGACAGACAGACAGGAGAGACAGACTGGAGAGCCAGACAGATAGACAGACGGAGAGACAGACAGACAGGAGAGACAGACAGACATGATAGACAGACAGATAGACAGGAGAGACAGACAGACAGGAGAGAGAGAGAGACAGGAGAGACAGACAGGAGAGAGAGAAAGACAGGGGAGACGGAAGAGACAGACTTGAGAGACAGACAGGAGAGACAGACATACAGACAGGAGAGACAGACAGACAGTAGAGATGGACAGACAAATAGACAGACCCGAGAGACAGACAGATAGACAGACGGAGAGATAGACAGACAGGAGAGATAGACAGGAGAGAGAGACAGACAGGAGAGAGAGAGACATGAGAGAAAGACAGGGGAGATGGAAGAGACAGACTTGAGAGACAGACATACAGACAGGAGAGACAGACAGACAGGAGAGATAGAGAGACAGACAGACAGACAGGAAAGAGAGGGAGGAGAGACAGACAGGAGAGAGAGAAGAGACAGACGGGCAGGAGAGACAGACAGACAGGAGAGATGGACAGACAAGAGAGACATACATACAGACAGACAGACAGACAGGAGAGACAGACAGAGAGACAGACAGGAGAGATACACACAGAGAGACAGACAGACAGATAGACAGACAGGAGAGACAGACAGACAGGAGAGATTCACAGACAGGAGAGACAGACAGATAGACAAGAGAGACAGACAGGAGAGAGAGAGACAGGAGAGACAGACAGGAGAGAGAGAAAGACAGGGGAGACGGAAGAGACAGACAGGAGAGACAGACAGACAGGAGAGACAGACATACAGACAGGAAAGACAGACAGACGGGAGAGACAGACAGACAGGAGAGCTAGACAGACAGGAGAGAGACAGGAGAGACAGACAGACAGAAGAGAGAGAGAGACAGGAGAGACAGACAGGCAGGAGAGACAGACAGGCAGGAGAGACAGACAGGCAGGAGAGACAGACAGACAGGAGAGATAGACAGACAGAGAGGCAGACAGACAGGAGAGACAGAGAGACAGACTGGAGAGACAGACAGACAGAAAGAAAGACAGACAGACAGAGACACAGACAGACAGACAGACAGACAGACAGACAGACAGACAGACAGACAGAGACACAGACGGAGAGAGACACAGACAGACAGACAGACAGACAGACAGACAGACAGACAGGAGAGATTCACAGACAGGAGAGACAGACAGGAGAGACAGAGACAGGAGAGACAGACAGGAGAGAGAGAAAGACAGGGGAGACGGAAGAGACAGACAGGAGAGACAGACAGACAGGAGAGACAGACATACAGACAGGAAAGACAGGCAGACGGGAGAGCTAGACAGACAGGAGAGAGACAGGAGAGAGAGAGACAGGAGAGACAGACAGGAGAGAGAGAAATACAGGAGATACAGAAGAGACAGACAGGAGAGACAGACAGGCAGGAGAGACAGACAGGTAGGAGAGATAGAGAGACAGACTGGAGAGACAGACATACAGACAGACAGACAGACAGGGGAGACAGACAGACAGGAGAGCTAGTCAGACAGGAGAGCTAGACAGACAGGAGACACAGATGGGAGAGACAGACAGACAGACAGGAGAGATAGACAGACAGGAGAGATAGACAGACAGGAGAGATAGACAGACAGGAGAGATAGACAGACAGGAGAGACAGACATACAGGATAGGTGGACAGACAGGAGAGACAGACAGACAGGAGAGACAGACAGGAGAGGTAGACAGAGAGGAGAGATTGACAGACAGACAGGAGAGACAGACTGGAGAGCCAGACAGATAGACAGACGGAGAGACAGACAGACAGGAGAGACAGACAGACATGATAGACAGACAGATAGACAGGAGAGACAGACATACAGGAGAGAGAGAGACAGGAGAGAGAGAGAGACAGGAGAGACAGACAGGAGAGAGAGAAAGACAGGGGAGACGGAAGAGACAGACTTGAGAGACAGACAGGAGAGACAGACATACAGACAGGAGAGACAGACAGACAGGAGAGACAGACAGACAAATAGACAGACCCGAGAGACAGACAGATAGACAGACGGAGAGATAGACAGACAGGAGAGATAGACAGGAGAGACAGACATACAGGAGAGAGAGAGACAGACAGGAGAGAGAGACATGAGAGAAAGACAGGGGAGATGGAAGAGACAGACTTGAGAGACAGACATACAGACAGGAGAGACAGACAGACAGGAGAGACAGACAGACAGGAGAGATAGAGAGACAGACAGACAGACAGGAAAGAGAGGGAGGAGAGACAGACAGGAGAGAGAGAAGAGACAGACGGGCAGGAGAGACAGACAGACAGGAGAGATGGACAGACAAGAGAGACATACATACAGACAGACAGACAGGAGAGACAGACAGAGAGACAGACAGGAGAGATACACACAGAGAGACAGACAGACAGATAGACAGACAGGAGAGACAGACAGACAGGAGAGATTCACAGACAGGAGAGACAGACAGATAGACAAGAGAGACAGACAGGAGAGAGAGAGACAGGAGAGACAGACAGGAGAGAGAGAAAGACAGGGGAGACGGAAGAGACAGACAGGAGAGACAGACAGACAGGAGAGACAGACATACAGACAGGAAAGACAGACAGACGGGAGAGACAGACAGACAGGAGAGCTAGACAGACAGGAGAGAGACAGGAGAGACAGACAGACAGAAGAGAGAGAGAGACAGGAGAGACAGACAGGCAGGAGAGACAGACAGGCAGGAGAGACAGACAGGCAGGAGAGACATACAGACAGACAGGAGAGATAGACAGACAGAGAGGCAGACAGACAGGAGAGACAGAGAGACAGACTGGAGAGACAGACAGACAGATAGACAGACAAGAGAGACAGACAGACAGAAAGAAAGACAGACAGACAGACAGACAGACAGACAGACAGACAGAGACACAGACGGAGAGAGACACAGACAGAAAGAAAGACAGACAGACAGAGACACAGACAGACAGACAGACAGACAGACAGACAGACAGAGACACAGACGGAGAGAGACACAGACAGACAGACAGACAGACAGACAGACAGACAGACAGACAGACAGGAGAGATTCACAGACAGGAGAGACAGAGACAGGAGAGACAGACAGGAGAGAGAGAAAGACAGGGGAGACGGAAGAGACAGACAGGAGAGACAGACAGACAGGAGAGACAGACATACAGACAGGAAAGAAAGGCAGACGGGAGAGCTAGACAGACAGGAGAGAGAGAGAGACAGGAGAGACAGACAGGAGAGAGAGAAATTCAGGAGATACAGAAGAGACAGACAGGAGAGACAGACAGGCAGGAGAGACAGACAGGTAGGAGAGACAGACAGACAGGAGAGATAGAGAGACAGACTGGAGAGACAGACAGACAGACAGACAGGGGAGACAGACAGACAGGAGAGCTAGACAGACAGGAGAGCTAGACAGACAGGAGACACAGATGGGAGAGACAGACAGACAGACAGGAGAGATAGACAGACAGGAGAGATAGACAGACAGGAGAGACAGACAGACAGAGACACAGACGGGAGAGACACAGACAGACAGACAGACAGACAGACAGACAGGAGAGATTCACAGACAGGAGAGACAGACAGGAGAGACAGAGACAGGAGAGACAGAGACAGGAGAGACAGACAGGAGAGAGAGAAAGACAGGGGAGACGGAAGAGACAGACAGGAGAGACAGACAGACAGGAGAGACAGACATACAGACAGGAAAGACAGGCAGACGGGAGAGACAGACAGACAGGAGAGCTAGACAGACAGGAGAGAGACAGGAGAGAGAGAGAGACAGGAGAGACAGACAGGAGAGAGAGAAATACAGGAGATACAGAAGAGACAGACAGGAGAGACAGACAGGCAGGATAGACAGACAGGTAGGATAGACATACAGACAGGAGAGATAGAGAGACAGACTGGAGAGACAGACAGACAGACAGACAGACAGACAGACAGACAGACAGGGGAGACAGACAGACAGGAGAGCTAGACATACAGGAGAGCTAGACAGACAGGAGACACATATGGGAGAGACAGACAGACAGACAGGAGAGATAGACAGACAGGAGAGATAGACAGACAGGAGAGACAGACAGACAGACAGAGACACAGACGGGAGAGACACAGACAGACAGACAGACAGACAGACAGACAGACAGAGACACAGACGGGAGAGACACAGACAGACAGAGACACAGACGGGAGAGACACAGACAGACAGACAGACAGACAGACAGACAGGAGAGATTCACAGACAGGAGAGACAGACAGATAGACAGGAGAGACAGACAGGAGAGAGAGAAAGACAGGGGAGACGGAAGAGACAGACAGGAGAGACAGACATACAGACAGGAAAGACAGACATACAGACAGGAAAGACAGACAGGCGGGAGAGACAGACAGACAGGAGAGAGACAGGAGAGACAGACAGACAGGAGAGAAAGAGAGACAGGAGAGACAGACAGGAGAGAGAGAAATACAGGAGATACAGAAGAGACAGACAGGCAGGAGAGACAGACAGGCAGGAGAGACAGACAGACAAGAGAGGCAGACAGACAGGAGAGACAGAGACAGACTGGAGAGACAGACAGACAGACAGACAGACAGACAGGGGAGACAGACAGACAGACAGACAGGAGAGCTAGACAGACAGGAGAGCTAGACAGACAGGTGACACAGACGGGAGAGACAGATAGACAGACAGGAGAGATAGACAGACAGGAGAGACAGACAGACAGAAAGACAGACAGACAGGGGAGACAGACAGACAGACAGACAGGAGAGCTAGACAGACAGGAGAGCTAGACAGACAGGTGACACAGACGGGAGAGACAGATAGACAGACAGGAGAGATAGACAGACAGGAGAGACAGACAGACAGAAAGACAGACAGACAGACAGAGACACAGACGGGAGAGACACAGACAGACAGACAGACAGACAGACAAACAGAAGAGATAGACAGGTCAGACAGACAGACATGAGAGACAGACAGACAGACAGACAGACAGACAGATAGACAGACGGGGAGACAGACAGACAGGAGAGACAGACAGACAGGAGAGACAGACAGACAGGAGAGATAGACAGATAGGAGAGACAGACAGACAGGAGAGACAGACAGACTGGAGACATAGACAGACAGACAGGAGAGACAGACAGGCAGGAGAGACAGACAGACAGGAGAGAGAGACAGGAGAGAGAGACAGGAGAGAGAGAAAGACAGGGGAGACAGGAGAGACAGACAGACAGACAGACAGACAGACAGACAGGAGAGACAGACAGACAGACAGACAGACAGGAGAGACATAGACAGACAGGACAGACAGAGACACAGACGGGAGAGACACAGACAGACAGACAGACAGACAGGCAGAGACACAGACAGACAGACAGACAGACAGACATGAGAGACAGACAGATAGACAGACAGGAGAGACATAGACAGACAGGACAGACAGAGACACAGACGGGAGAGATAGACAGATAGGAGAGACAGACAGACAGGAGAGACAGACAGACAGGAGAGCTAGACAGACAGGAGAGACAGACAGACAGGAGAGACAGACAGACAGACAGGAGAGACAGACAGACAGGAGAGAGAGACAGGAGAGAGAGAAAGACAGGGGAGACAGAAGAGACATACATGAGAGACAGACAGACAGACAGACAGACAGACAGACAGGAGAGACAGACAGACAGACAGACAGACATGAGAGACATAGACAGACAGGACAGACAGAGACACAGACGGGAGAGACACAGACAGACAGGCAGACAGACAGACAGACAGACAGAAGAGATAGACAGGTCAGACAGACAGACAGACAGACAGACATGAGAGACAGACAGACAGGAGAGATAGACAGATAGGAGAGACAGACAGACTGGAGAGACAGACAGGCAGGAGAGACAGACAGACAGACAGACAGACAGATAGACAGACGGGGAGACAGACAGACAGGAGTGACAGACAGACAGGAGAGATAGACAGATAGGAGAGACAGACAGACAGGAGAGACAGACAGACAGGAGAGACAGACAGACAGGAGAGACAGACAGACAGGAGAGACAGACAGGCAGGAGAGACAGACAGACAGGAGAGAGAGACAGGAGAGAGAGAAAGACAGGAGAGACAGACAGACAGACAGGCAGACAGACAGGAGAGACATAGACAGACAGGACAGACAGAGACACAGACGGGAGAGACACAGACAGACAGACAGACAGACAGACAGGCAGAGACACAGACAGGAGAGACACAGACAGACAGACAGACAGACAGACAGACAGACAGACAGACAGACAGACAGACAGACAGACAGACAGACAGACAGACAGACAGAAGAGAAAGACAGGTCAGACAGACAGACATGAGAGACAGACAGATAAACAGACGGGGAGACAGACAGACAGGAGAGACAGACAGACAGGAGAGATAGACAGATAGGAGAGACAGACAGACAGACAGGAGAGATAGACAGACAGGAGAGAGAGACAGGAGAGAGAGAAAGACAGGGGAGACAGAAGAGACATACATGAGAGACAGACAGACAGACAGACAGACAGACAGACAGACAGACATGAGAGACATAGACAGACAGGACAGACAGAGACACAGACGGAAGAGACACAGACAGACAGACAGACAGACAGACAGAAGAGATAGACAGGTCAGACAGACAGACAGACAGACATGAGAGACAGACAGACAGGAGAGATAGACAGATAGGAGAGACAGACAGACTGGAGAGACAGACAGGCAGGAGAGACAGACAGACAGGAGAGATAGACAGACAGGAGAGACGGACATATAGGAGAGAGAGAGACAGGAGAGACAGACAGGAGAGAGAGAAAGACAGGGGAGACAGAAGAGACAGACAGGAGAGACAGACAGACAGGAGAGACAGACAGACAGGAGAGACAGACAGACAGGAGAGAGAGAGAGACAGGAGAGAAAGACAGGGGAGACGGAAGAGACAGTCTTGAGAGACAGACAGACAGGAGAGACAGACATACAGACAGGAGAGACAGACAGACAGACAGACAGACAGACAGACAGACAGACAGACAGGAGCGACAGACAGACAGACAGGAGCGACAGACAGACAGACAGGAGCGACAGACAGACAGACAGGAGAGACCAACAGACAGGAGAGACCAACAGACAGGAGAGACAGACAGACAGGAGAGAAAGGATAGACAAACAGACAGGAGAGACTGAGAAGGAGAGACAGACAGACAGGAGAGACAGACAGGAGAGACAGACAGGAGAGACAGACATACAGGCAGAAAGGAGAGACAGACAGAAAGGAGAGACAGATAGGAGAGACAGACGGACAGGAGAGACAGACAGACAGGAGAGACAGACAGACAGGAGAGACAGACAGAAAGGAGAGACAGACAGGAGAGACAGACAGACAGGAGATACAGACATACAGGCAGAATGGAGAGATGGACAGACAGGAGAGACAGACAGGAGAGACAGACAGACAGACAGACAGACAGTAGAGACAGACAGACAGTAGAGACAGACAGAAAGGAGAGACAGACAGAAAGGAGAGACAGACAGAAAGGAGAGACAGACAGAAAGGAGAGACAGATAGAAAGGAGAGACAGACAGACAGGAGAGACAGACAGACAGACAGGAGCAACAGACAGACATACAGACAGAAAGGAGAGACAGACAGGAGAGACAGACAGGAGAGACAGAAAGGAGAGACGGACAGACAGGAGAGACAGACAGGAGAGACAGACAGACAGACAGTAGAGACAGACAGAAAGGAGAGACAGACAGTCAGGAGAGACAGACAGACAGGTGAAACAGACAGACATACAGACAGAAAGGAGAGACAGACAGGAGAGAGAGACAGACAGGAGAGAGAGACAGACAGACAGACAGGAGAGACAGACAGGAGAGAGAGACAGACAGACAGGCAGGAGAGACAGACAGACATACAGACAGACAGGAGAGACAGACAGGAGAGAGAGACGGAGAGACAGACAGAAAGGAGAGACAGACAGACAGACAGACAGACAGTAGAGACAGACAGAAAGGAGAGACAGACAGTCAGGAGAGACAGACAGACAGGTGAAACAGACAGACATACAGACAGAAAGGAGAGACAGACAGGAGAGAGAGACAGACAGGAGAGAGAGACAGACAGACAGACAGGAGAGACAGACAGGAGAGAGAGACAGACAGACAGACAGGCAGGAGAGACAGACAGACAGGAGAGACAGACAGACAGACATACAGACAGACAGGAGAGACAGACAGGAGAGAGAGACGGAGAGACAGACAGAAAGGAGAGACAGACAGACTGACAGACAGACAGACAGACAGACAGGAGAGACAGGGAAGGGTACGCCATCGGAGGAATCAATAAGAGAAGAGGCTCTTTTTATTTTTTATTGAAGTCCTCCTTTCAAAGCCTTTCCTCCATCTCTTATTTATGAAGTACAGTAGTAAGTGCTTGCAAATCGATTGTTTTTCCCCTTTCTTGAGTGCGTTCATTAATCAAATGATGCAACAAAAGACAACAATGGCTCGCACTAAACGATGCAAATCCAAAGAAAGGGAAAACCAGTTGGTCTTGGGAGGCTCAGCCTGGCAGTGACTGTTGCCTGCATCTATCTTTCTACTTCTCATGCCTGTCCAGATTGGACCTCTGTGCCTTTTTGTGTGTGCCATTACACGGCGTGAACGGTTTGTTTCATCCATTCCTCTAGCCAGATTGAGCAGCAACAATCACCTGGACTCACTCTCTGTCCTCCTCCAGTCCTCGTCATTACTCATGTTATCTATTTAACCTTTGTCCCTTCCACAGTCCTCACAGCTATAACCCCCGGAGGGCAGAGAAAACATACTGTGTGTTTGATTGTTTACCCTTTTGTGTGTGTGAGCGTTCACGTGCTTCAGTGTTCATGTGTGTGTGTGCATGTTTGCATGTGTGTGTGTGTGTGTGTGTGTGTGTGTGTTTGTGACTGTGTGTGTATATGTGTGTATGTTCATGTGCTTTTGCGAGTCCCTTATGAAAATATGTCTACACAGCAGAAGGTCTGGAGCGATTCCTATTTTCCACCAGTCCACAGTCATAAGGAAAGGCTAGAACGGTCCATTGTGGACAAGGAGGTAGAATGCTGATAGCAGGACTTTAATCCACATATTCAGAGTGGGAGAAGTGAGCGGCCTGCAGTTTGTGCTATTTGCTGTGATAGAACTGGCAGAGGCTCCAGGTGCAGCAGCCACGCAGGCTCAAGAGGACCTCTGAGAATTACCCTTCTCATACGGGTCACTGTCACCTTCCTGCACAAGAGGGATACACTGTAGCTTTTCTGTCAGAAACACCCCTTTCTAAAGAGACTATGTTTGGTAACTATTCAATAGTATTATTATTCCCTTTATAATCAGCTGCCTGACGTTAAGATAATGCATCTCCAACGCTTACTGATGTACAATGTTGCTATGTCATTCTGCTTCTTGATTTTTGATCTAAGGGAAAGTACTAACTATTCATCTCACAGAACCCGCAAAGTATTTTGTCTGTGATGTCTCTTCCGTTACGTCAGACCTCAGTAAGACTAGCTGTCGCCATTGGGATCCTAATGAATCAAATCGCTAAATCATTGTTGTGACTCCTGTGACGGTTGGTCTGTTGTTGGATGTTGTTGTGGGATAAGTATTTCCTGTTCCTTACTTGTCACTCTGTTAGAGTGGAGGTATGTACTGCTGCTGCTGTTTCCCCCTCTATCTGCCTGCACATTACCCAGGGGGCCGAGCCAGAGGTGCGGTGGGAGTATTTGGAGCTCCACTGAGCTTGTAGGAGTTGTAACCAAGACTCTATGTTCTGTTCCCCTCCAGTTAGAGAGAGGGAGGAAGGGAGAGAGGGAGACAAAGAGAGAGGAAGGGTGAGAGGGAGAGAGAAATAGAGGGGGAAAGATGAAGGGAAGAGGGAGAGGTACAGTAGAGAGAGAGAGGAAGGGTGAGAGGGAGAGAGAAATAGAGGGGGAAAGATGAAGGGAAGAGGGAGAGGTACAGTAGAGAGAGAGAGGAAGGGAGAGAGGGAGAGAGAAATAGAGGGGGAAAGATGAAGGGAAGAGGGAGAGGTACAGTAGAGAGAGAGAGTGAGAGGGGGAGAGATGGAGAAGCAGGGAGAGAAGGAGAGATAGGGGGAGAGAGAGGTAGGCCTGTGGTGTTCCCATCCTCTATAGACTACAGCTGTGCTGCCTAAAGAGACAGAGACAGACAGGCTTTGTCTCCAGCGTCATCCACAGCTTAAACAAACACATGTTATGTAAGAGCCTTTCAAACAAACACACTGTACCGTACCGGAGAGGGAGGGGGAAGACAAAGTTTAGAGAGATGGAGGAAGGGAGGAGGAGAGACAGGGGGAGGAAGACAGGGAGTGAGTGAGAGTTGGGGAAAATGGGATGGTATTTCACAGTAGAACAGATTAATCAGAAACTGTTCATTATGCTGAATCATTTCAGAAATGCTCTTAAATCAAATGTACATTTGTTTGATTTTTTAAAAACTTTTCCACATATGAACTACTCAGACAATTACTTTTTTCCTTCTCCCCCAAACTTCAGATTACTTGGTCTTTCACAGCTGGAGGGACAAATCAGTCCATGTACTTCAGCCACTACCACTGGGACCGCTCTCCCTTCCTCCCTCTCTCTCTCTCTCTCCCTCCCCCCCTCTCTCTCTCTCTCTCTCCGCTCTCTCTCTCTCTCCGCTCTCTCTCCCTCTCCGCTCTCTCTCCCTGTCCCCTCTTTCTCTCTCTCTCTCTCTCTCTCTCTCTCTCTCTCTCTCTCCGCTGTCTCTCTATATATTCATATTTCTATCTCTCCTCTCTCTCCCTCTATCTCTCCTTCTCTCTCTCTCTCTCTCTCTCTCTCTCTCTCTCTCTGTCTTCTCTCCCTCTCTGTGGCACTGTCAGTCTGTTGCCCCCTCCGTCGCTTTGTCACGCTCTCTCCCTCTCTGTGGCACTGTCACTCGAATCAGACGTTAAGTGCTGGCAATGTGAAGAGGTGCTCAAAGCGTCTGCTCCAGACAGCCCTGAGTGCTGCGCTGCTTTTCTGAGGCTTTGCTGCTCTCCATCTCTGACTCTCTGAGCCTCTGTGTCTTATCTACCTCTGCCTGTCTGCCTCTTTCTCTAC
Source organism: Oncorhynchus masou masou (assembly GCF_036934945.1). NCBI lineage: Eukaryota > Metazoa > Chordata > Actinopteri > Salmoniformes > Salmonidae > Oncorhynchus > Oncorhynchus masou. The sequence continues at coordinate 58,389,959 of NC_088223.1, forward strand.
CCCTCTCATTCCCTCTCTCCCTCTCTGCCTCTATCTCTCTCCATATCTGCCTCTCTCGGGTGGCCCTTGATTACAGACCTGCTGAGCTGTGGCCCCCCACTGGGTGGGATAGGCTGTGCTCCAATCCTATGGGCCCTGCCCCCCCGCCTCCAAACCACCCTGATCAACATGCTCCAAAAGCCCCAGACAGCTGACCCCTCCAGCCTCATGCTCTTCTAAAAACCTCTGCAGCCAATAGCCATATTTCAGGTTACCTTTGATGCTGTTGTGTTTGATGGTGTTGTTTTGTAGTGGCTCCCAGTACTCAGTCAGCAGATGATAGCAAGAGGAGCATCAGGTTACCATGACACATGTGCTCCTCTACCTTCATATGACCAGAGGATTTGGTCTGCAGCTGTTTTCTATCTATTCACCTGTCTGGCTGGGCCTGGGATCGTCGGGTTTGTGGAGGCACCTCTCTGAATTTACTTAAACTCTACCAGTTGTTCTTTCTTCACGAGGCTTGACCCCTGGAAATCCCTCCGATATTAGGCAGGCTCTGGGACAAGGGGGGCTAGGGAGACAGAGGCCTGAGCTGGGCCTCATATTCCAGGCCTGCCAGTCTCTACTGCTACAAGGGCAGAGCAAACATGTCTCCCTCCTCCACAGAGCAGAAAGGTCAGAGTGAGAAGAGACTGGCGAGGTTTAAAGGGATATTAAAGAGCTCTATGTGTACACAAGTTCCACTGCCTCCCCCTGCGCCCCGGGTCTTTCCCGGTCAGCAGTCTCTCTCTCTCTCTCTCCCGCTCTCTCCCTCCCTTCCCGTTCTGCTTTATTAAAAAAGAGATTGTTGGTATTGGGAGTGTTTGGGATGTGTGTAATTCAGTACAGACTGCTGCGTTATTCAGACAGTCTGGTAAGAGAAACAGAGAGAAGAGTAGGCTTTGTGCAGTCCTAGCAACCAGCACTACCCTTAAATGATCCTTATTGTTATCTTTCTACTTCGAAGGCAGCCTCACCCGAGGTGACTTACAATACACAGATACAAGACCCCAGATTAGAATTTATATGAAGAGACAAACACCCTACATGTCAACTGTCCTCAATAACATCGGACATTATATTATTAGGCAATTATTCAACAGGCTAAACTATCGACAACCCTGAGACATTGAAGCCTGATGCAAAGCAACGCATCCGTCACTGCAGGAGACACAACTTCCAGTCACATATCATTGTCCACTCTGAGTCACTGAGTGTTGGTTATTTTGGTAGTGACGCTGTAGATATAATATGTCAATAGAGTCCACAGGCCTTTGGTGAGTACATGGCCGGTTATGTCTGCCGTTGGAACAGTGCTGTAATTCTGACAGCTCTCTAGTTTACACTGTGAAAAATGACGCTGAGAGATTCTAGACTTGTTTTAATAGAACATTGTTAATGAGACACGGACATATTTGTCAAATACCGAATAGGTACCACTGCCTTGGAGCTTTGTGTTTGCTTTGTGAAAATCTGAAAGGCTTGAATTGTTCTTGGGCGAAACGTGTTCTCCGGCTTTCTAGTTTATCTCTATATTTCTCAAGATGACTAAATGCTCTTTTGATGCGCTCCATTCACTGAGTTGCGAGCTCACACAACAGACAGGGATGCTACCCCAGTTGATTTAGTGGACCCTGAGCAGATTCTCACAATGGAGCGGGCCTGGCTTTGATATTTATAGGCTATAATCTATGGGGCAGCGTTGGAACTGGGAGCCGTGAAAAGTGGATTTTCACAGCTAGCGCTAAGCGTGATCTTTGAAGAGGACTCATGGCTCCTGTGTCTTGTGCAGCGCTTGGTGGTTAACCTCAGGGTAGTGGAGCCTCTTAGACTATACAGCTCTGTAGGGACATTTGGCAGGCAATTGGCAACTGCATTAACTGAAACCAGACTGGAGCGCTGTGAAATAGTGGGTGGGTCTGGACTGGAGCAGCACCTCAGGTTGAGTGAAAGGGTGTGATTGTGATGGAAGGGGAGAAAGAGCACTGTGATAGAGGAGTACTGGACAACTGGTTCAACAGCACCCTGAACATCCATTCATTCAGGGGGGCCTTTGTCAGGATATCTTCTCTTGTAGTGCAGTGGGATAGGGGTTTTTGTGGCCTGATACTGCACTCTCTCTTGTTGCAAACCGGCTCGGACTAACAGAGGAGAGACAGTCTCATTTGAATGAGATTCAACTGTTTTCTCCCCTGTCTGACGTGCCTGTCACCTTATCCAGTGTCCCAGTCTCCCTCTCACCACCCCCAGCAACATTGTACATATTATCTCCTTCACCGCCTCCCAGGCTTTAACCGTGACAAGAAAAGACAGGCGTTCTCCTAAGGTAAGCTGGCCTCGCTTCCACGGCTATCTGTGGGTATCAGGATCCGCGAGTCGCAGGTTCAATCGGCTAATCCAATCCTGTTTGGTTGTTGAGGCTGTAATATTAAAATTACAATCATGTGGGGAATATCAACACCTCTCAGCAGGATGACAACACTGTGGATGACCTGGTTAGTTTGCTTTCCTTGCAGTTTTCCGTCCTAATTTCTATGCCTTGGCCCCCACTCGCTCCCTGGTAATGAGAAAATGTGCCGTAGTCTCTGTTTACTGAGCTTGACTATCTGGCTGCCGTTTCTCATATTGTTTGAAAACAAACAGGAACGAAATGATCCGGTCGGGGTTTAGATCACTTCTTTGTTTTTCATGCATCACTCCCCTTTCCTAGTCAAGGAGGTATAGGAGGGTGTATATCTCACGTTGGCCTTTGTGTTGGGTTGTATTGGGTTATGTGGTGTTGGGTCGGGTCGGGTTGTGTTATGTTGTGATATGATGTGTTGTGATATAATGTGTTGGGTTGTGATATGTTGTGATGGGTTGTGATATGATGTGTTGTGATATGATGTGTTGTGATATGTTGGGTTGGGTTGTGTTGTGATATATTGTGTTGTGTTGTGGTATGTTGGGTTGTGATGTGTTGAGTTGGGTTGTGTTGTGATATGTTGTGTCGTGGTATGTTGTGTTGTGATATGTTGGGTTGTGATGTTTTGTCTTGTGATGTGTTGATATGTTGGGTTGGGTTGTGTTGTGATATGATGTGTTGTGATATGTTGGGTTGGGTTGTGTTGTGATATATTGTGTTGTGGTATGTTGGGTTGTGATGTGTTGAGTTGGGTTGTGATATGTTGTGTTGTGGTATGTTGTGTTGTGATATGTTGTTTTGTGATGTGTTGATATGTTGGGTTGGGTTGTGTTGTGATATGTTGTGTTGTGATATGATGTGTTGTGATATGTTGGGTTGTGATATGTTGTGTTGTGATATGATGTGTTGTGATATGTTGGGTTGTGTTGTGTTGTCTTGTGATATGTTGGGTTGTGACATGTTGTGTTGTGGTATGTTGTGTGGGTTGTGATGTGTTGTTTTGTGATGTGTTGTGATATGTTGGGTTGTGGTGTGATGTGTTGGGTTGTGACATGTTGTGTTGTGGTATGTTGTGTGGTGACATGTTGGGTTGTGATGTGTTGTTTTGTGATGTGTTGTGATATGTTGTGATGTGTTGTGATGTTGGGTTGGGTTGTGTTGTGGTATGTTGTGTTGGGTTGTGATGTGTTGTGATATGTTGGGTTGTGATGTGTTGTGTTGGGTTGTGTGTGGGAGTCATCAGACTCTGTGTGTGTTGTGCTCCTAACCACTAGGTGTTCCACTGGATCAAAGTCATGACGACAGCCTATTGAAGTGGGTTAAGGTGGAACAGTCCAGGAGGGGAGGCAGGCAAAACTCAGTATAGCTATTTTCTCTTATTGATCCCTTTCTGAAAGTTCTATTTTAGTGGAGATGGGGTTGTCTGTCTGAGGGGAGAGGAGGAGCAGGGCTTTCTCGCTGCCTCTTGTGTTCGATCAGAGTGCTTCTATCTAATGGAAGTAACCCACTTCAAAGCCGGCGCTGCCAGATCCCCTCCCTCAATCAGGACCCGGCAGCAAGATTAAAGCCAGCCCACATTAATCAGGTTTGATTAGTCGAGCCCAGAGCTCCAGCTGTTCCCTGTGACAGGCCAGCGAGGTGAGCTCCAAGCCCCCAGTGAGGGAGGGAGAGACGAGACCAGGCTGAGAACTGGCTGTACCCCCTCGCTCATCTCACCCTTTCGCGCATATGCCCTTTACATGTCCCATTTTGTGGAGGCTTACCATTGCATAGTCTATCAATGATTTGATGACATTTTATTTCAAAGGCTTTTGTGTATGTTTGCATTAGATGATTTAGGTGTTAAATGTGGCATTGACTAGGTAAGCCCTCATTCTGTCCCTCCAACGCATTCTGAAGTGATATGTCACCGGCAGCTCCTCCGAAGCAGCTTATCTTCGTGCTGCTGTCTGAACCTGCATTTCACTGTATTGTAGTCCCATTCCATTTCATTAGCTCTGCCCAAAATGATTCATTTACATGACAGATGCAGCGGAGTGCAGGCCGGTAGCACAGCAGCAGAACACCACCTGTGATGTCAATTTGTTATTTGAACCTTTGGTCTGGAGTTCACCTCCTCTTTCTACCCACTACCCTACCCACAGTGATAGTGTTGCTCTTTTCTACTGTCATACTGACGGCTAGTTATACTGTAATACACTGGGAAAACAACTCAATCTCTTTGCCTGTGAAGGGACCGGCTTCTCGCTCTTTGAAACTAGCCATTTTCTGCCTGTGAAATTCAAGATGGTTGTGTGTGTGTCTGACATAATTGTTATTCTGTGGGCTGCGGGCTATGTCTTTGGCTGAGCTCAGGGCTGCCAGGCCTTGTTGCTATCTGCCAGGCTCCAGAAACTGGATCTCTGGGTCATTTAGACAGACCTTAAACACAGCGCAACCAGCCAATGAATGCCCTGGCGTCAGGTTACAGCTCCCTAAGACTCAGCTCCACAGCTCACACTGCTGATTGGGGTCAAGAGAAGCCCAGCAATCATCTACAATTAGTACCCGATTTGAAATCTCCTGCACGCTTGAGTCATTTTGAATGCACGGTCGGAATGTAGGCGGGTCGCAAACAAGTTTGTTCGGAAGTTGTTGCGTTACAAACCTGTAATCTACCAGTGTAATCATGCTGATGAGTTTTGATTGTGCTGGATGCACTGATTTCAGTACGCACACAACAAGCTGTAGGAGCTTTTATTTAAAGAGGTGTATGTGCGTGCACACTTTTGTGTGTGCATGCGTGTGAGTTTGTGATTGGGGGCGGGGGCTGACATAGGGTCACAAGACCACTGGTCGTCCCACCTACTCCAACTGCTATTAAGATAAGATCATAGCTCCATGGCCCTAGAGGCTACTGTAACATGGTGCCTTGGCTTGGCTTGCTCTACCTCTGACTGACTGAATACCAGTCAGTATAGTATGAGGGAGCTGCCTTGCTACTGAGTCTGTCATCTCAGTGCTTCAAAGTCGCTCATTGTCCCACCACACAAAAAACACACAGCCATTTATTTCCACTCCTGATAGATCAGCACATACTGCTGTACAGAACTCTGCCTTCATGTTCACTCTCCTTCCTCCTCCCTCCTTCCTCTCCCGTTGCTCTGTTTATTTCTGCACAACTTTGGGCTGCTGTTTTCTGAAGTGTTTCCAATGATAATGACTGATTTATTTTTAGGTCATTGTGTTTGTCTTTCTGACTCAATGAAGTTTGGTTGAAACCGTTTGCTTTTGTTGTTGTGTTGTAGATTCTGTTTGAGGGCGTTGTACAGATTCTCTCTGAATACTGGGCATCATTTATGATTCATGTCTTCCCCCTACCATTAATCTTTTCTCATCCTGTGAATTCTGTCATTTTTGTTGAAAACGGTAATATAGAGTCACTTTCTTATTTGTATCTCTCTGTTACACAAGTGGGATGTTCAATAATTCCAGCCTTCCTCAGATAGCTAGGACTGTTTAAACAACCAACCAAAAAAAGAGAGAGAACGATTTGCTGGCATACAGTTGTTCATCTCTTTTGTGTGTTCTGTACGGCAGCATAACTTGCGAGACAGATGCGTTCAGTCCTTCTTGTCCTGCAACAAAAAAGCAGCCAGTAATTACATCCATTTAGACCCCTGAAAGAGATGCATTTGATATGTGATCCCTGAAGCTGTCTTCAATTTTAAGACGCAGACAAACAGTGAAAATAGCGCAGGACCTGCGTGGAGCAGTCATCATCGACGCAGCTTGAGAGCCAATTGAACAGTGGTGGGCTAGGCTATTCTGGGACACAATGGGGGGAAAAGTGAAGAAGTGGGCTGTGGTAATTGAGCGTGTGGGCAGGATGATGTTTTTAAATGGCCCAGTTAATTGTTATTTAAGGAATGGGCCTTTAACTGATGCAGTTAGTGGGCTGCACTCTGCCTTCCTTCGGCGTCCCCACCGGGATTGGTGGAGAGGGGCTGTGGGGGTGTGTCACAGTTGAGTGTCATTATCATTACCATCTATCTGCATCTGGGGATGGATGCTCACGGACACGACAAGCCCAGCAGTCCTCTCCTCCTTATCCCTCCCTCCCTTTTTCCTGGTTCTCTCTCTCAGACACAATTTCTCCCTCTTCTCCACTACCTATTTATCTCTCTCTTCTCTCGCTGTTCTATATCCCATCTCTCTTCATCTCTCTTCCTCCTCTCTCTTCCATCCCAACACACCCCCCTCTTCAGTGCAGCTATGAATAGTGGAACTCTCACATTAAAGGTCTCCTCTGAGTCCTATTTCACATCATTACTGTGATCTGTCTATTCCTTTAAGATATGCTGAATCGCTCTTAGGAGACGTCCTACAAGTAATGGCGGCTGTATGATCTCATTGCTTGCTTTGCTCCAGGCAGTGAGGACATGTCAAGACATATTGACAAAAAAACTATATTTTTATTAAATCAAATAACAAGCGATTGACAGCTCTGTCTCCATCTAGCGTGTGAAATTTCTCTGAACTCTTCTTGTTCCCCAAGCAGAGGTCAACGACCAGTCGGACCGGCCTTATGCAACTGTGGCGTTTTAAAAGGGACAGAAGATTTTTTTTCAATGATTTCCCTCCTCCGGGGAAGTGGGGAGATAGTAATGCACTCTGTAAAGATAAGAGACTGACTTTGGATTCCTGTTCACGGTCTTCAACTGATGGGCTATAATAGTACTTCTAGAAATGTGCTCATACTGTAACTGGATACCATTTAGCATCAACAGTCTTAAGAACTTGATGGTGTCCAGCTGTCAATCACTGGGTCATTTGATCTAATAGCGGCCTAGCAGGAAAATGTTTTGTTTTTTTAAGTCTTGAAAGGTTGTGTCATATGCATGTGGGGACAGACATGCACACAGTACTGTGTGTTGCCTGTGTTATGGCATGTTGTGGGTCTCCGTGTGTTGGTGACAATGTTATTTTGGTCTGGCAATGGGTGGGTGGACGTCCAGAGCTGTGCTGTGACGTGGCCCCAGGTCCAGTCTTAGTGAAATGTGTCAGAGTGGAAAGTTTCCCCCAGGCAGTTCCCCTGACTTGTTCCTGCTCCCAGCTCCATAGCTCCATGCACGGGATTCAACTACCATGGAAAAATAGCTATATTTAGAAATGCTGTTTTGGGTGATGCTGCTGCTGGCTGTGCCATTGAAAGGGATGCATTCATATGTTAAAGCCCCCTTGCCTGGGCTGGCTTTGAATGATTCACTCACATAGACAAACAAACACACAGCAGCCATGGCAGAACCTGCAAGAAAACGAAGCTGCCTGTCTGCCTGCCTGTCTGTCTGCCTGCCTGCCTGTAGCACTGCTTCACTGCTCTCATTATTCCCCACCTCAACAACCTCTAGTTCCGCAGCTGTGCTCAAGCTGCACAAGGAGAACACATAGATGGAGCCACTGTGGTTAATCTGAGGATGCTGCCGGCTCCTCCACTAACATCACTCTGGGTTATTTTATGAGTCTCCCAGGCTGGCCATGTTGTTCTTTCTGTTCCCTGTTAGTTTACTGCTCCCATTTCCCATAATCTAGATCACACTAGTCTCTGAGCTGCCTTCTCTCTCCCACCTCTCCAAACAGGCAGGCTTACCCACAGTACAGTTCAGTAGACTGGAGCATTCTGTATCATCCCTCATCACTGACCAATAGACAGCCTCAATGACCTCATGCATATCTGGCCCTTGGGCTCCGACACACTTTAGCAAAACCAATATATTGAGCAACACACCATAGTCTATTTGTTACTCCTGTTGATCGTTCCTCCTGCAGTGTAACAATAGCTAAGGGCTGGGTGGCTCAGACATTGTATTTTGTGTTAGTTTCAGTTGAATCGTCATGCTGGGTGGGTGGTTGTCATGTCACATTGATCGGAGGTGGTTAATGATCCTTTTTTTCTCAACATCTATGGACAATAGTCACTTTAACCATATCTACATGTACATACTACCTCAATCAGCCTGACTAACCGGTGTCTGTATGTAGCCTCACTACTTTTTATAGCCTCACTACTTTATATAGCCTCACTACTGTATATAGCCTGTCTTTTTACTGTTGTTTTATTTCTTTACTTACCTGTTGTTCACCTAATACCTTTTTTGCACTATTGTTTAGAGCCTGTAGTAAGCATTTCACTGTAAGGTCCACTACACCTGTTGTATTCAGCATTTCACTGTAAGGTCCACTACACCTGTTGTATTCAGCATTTCACTGTAAGGTCCACTACACCTGTTGTATTCGGCGCACGTGACAAATAAACGTTGATTAGATTTGATGGTTCGTCTTTATGAACATACAGCCTACAGAAAGTCTACACCCCTTAAACTGTTTCACATTTTGTTGCGTTACAAAATGGGATTGAAATGGATTGAATATACAAAGTGGGATTGAAATAGATTGAATAGGAATGTTTTGTTATTAAGCCAAACAAAATACTCCATGATCTCAAAGTGAAAAGACAATTCTACACATGTTTACAAGTGAATAAAAATTGAAATAACTAAAGTGTAGTCATTGCATAAATGTTCACCCCCTTTGTTGAGGCAAGCCTATGAGTTCAGAAGTCAAATTTGGCTTAATCAATAAACATAATAAGTTACACTACATGACCAAACGTATGTGGACACCTGCTCGTCGAACATCTTATTCCAAAATCGTGGGCATTAATATGGAGTTGTTCCCCCTTTGCAATATCAGCTATCCACTACATGTTGTAACATTGCTGTGGGGACTTGCTTCCATTCAGCCACAAGAGCTTTAGTGAGGTCGGGCACTGATGTTGGGTGATTAGGCCTGGCTCGCAGTTGGTGTTCAATCCATCCCAAAGGTGTTTGATGGGGTTGAGGTCAGGGCTCTGGGAAGGCCAGTCAAGTTCTCCCACACTGATCTCGACAAACTATTTTGTCATGCTGACACAGGAAAGGGCCTCCCCAAAACTCTTGCCACAAAGTTATAAGCACAATTACCTCGACTAACCTGCACCCCCGCACATTGACTCAGTACCGGTACCCTCTGTACTCGTTATTGTTATGTAATTTTCTTGTGTTACTTAAAAAAATATTAAAAATGTTTTACTTTAGTTTTTTTATTTAATATTTCCTTAACTCTATATCTTGAACTGCATTGTTGGTTAAGGACTTGTAAGTAAGCATTTCACTGTAAGGTCTACACCTGTTGTATTCGGCGTATGTGACAAATAACATTTGATTTGATTTGACAAAATCATCTAGACGCTGTAGCATTAAGATTTCCCTTCACTGGAACTACTGGGCCTAGCCCAAACCATGAAAAACAACCACAACCATTATTCCTCCTCTACGAAAATGTACAGTTGGCATAATGTATTCGTGCAGGTAGTATTCTCCTGGCATTGGCCAACCCAGATTCGTCCGTCGGACTGCCAGATGGTGAAGTGTGATTCATCACTCCATCCGACGCTTGGCATTATGCCTGGTGATCTTAGGCTTGTGTGCGGCTGCTCGGCCATGGAAACCTATTTCATGAAGCTCCCTATGGACAGTTATTGTGCTGACGTTGCTTCCAGAGGCAGTTTGGAACTCGGTAGTGAGTGTTGCAACCGAGGACAGGCTATGTTTACGCGCTACACACTTCAGCACCGGTCGTCTTGTTCTGTGTGCTTGTGTGGTCTACCACTTGGCGGCTGAGGCGTTGTTGCTCCTAGACGTTTTCACTTCACAAAAACAGCACTTGCAGTTGACCGGGGCAGCTATAGCAGGGCAGAAATTTGATGCTGACTTGTTGGAAAGGTGGCATCATATGACTGTGCCATGCTGAAAGTCACTGAGCTCTTCAGTCAGGCCATTCTACTGCCAATGTTTGTCTATGGAGATTGCATGGTTGTGTGCTCGATTTTAGACACCTGTCAGCCACGGGTGTGGCTGAAATAACCGAATCCACTAATTTTTTTAAACAATTTTTATTTATTTACATTTTGTCCCCAATTTCGTGGTATCCAATTGTTAGTAGTTACTATCTTGTCTCATCGCTACAACTCCCGTACGGGCTCAGGAGAGACAAAGGTTGAAAGCCATGCGTCCTCCGAAACACAACCCAACCAAGCCGCACTGCTTCTTAACACAGCACGCATCCAACCCAGAAGCCAGCCGCACCAATGTGTCGGAGGAAACACCGTGCACCTGGTGACCTGGTTAGTGTGCACTGCGCCCAACCCGCCACAGGAGTTGCTAGTGCGCGATGAGACAAGGATATCCCTACCGGCCAAAACCCTAACTAACCTTCTGAATCCACTAATTTGAAGGGCTGTCCACTTGAGTTTGTATATATAGTTTATATGGACTCACTGTGTGTACAACATCTGTAAGGTCCCTCAGTCAAGTATTGAATTTTAAGCACAGATTCAACTACAAAGACCAAGGGGCTTTTCAAAAGCCTCATAAAGAAGGGCAGTGATTGGTAGATGTGCAACAATAACAAATCAGACATTGAATATCTCTTTAAGCATGGTCAAGTTAATAATTATGCTGTTGATGATGTATTATATGAAGGACCATAGACGCCATAATTATATAAATAAATAAATGTATATATTAATAGATAAATCATTATTTAAATAATGAATCCCACTTTCTTTCATTTTATTCATGTATATTATTCCTTCATTTATTTATTTATGTATTTCTTCCTCCAATATGATAATGAGGGGGTGTCAAACAAAAGTATGTGTGTGGTATCTAACACACCATTGGTTGATCAATGCCATGGCGCGTTGATCAATTTCATTTGCCTGGGCTGTGTTCAGTATGAGAGAAATGGTTCAAAGTTTAAAGCCCAGGTTTCACATTAGCACCCCCCAAACAATAATATGTTGCCCATATAGCTATGTATCAATATGATGTCACTTTTTGGGGGGGAAAATTGAGATCAAATCTATTATATACTTCTGTGCACCATAAAAACACATGAAAAGAACAAATGGAACATTGTCATTGCTTGACGTAGAAACAGATGAACAGTTTTGGAACACTGAGTCATTGACCCTGCCTGCACCAGGTGCCTGTGTTACGAGTGGGTTGCTTTTGAAAATAAGGCACCGGACTACAGCCATATAGTTTTGAACCTAGAAGAAGACCAAGAGACAAGATGGAGTCGACCGGGATGGGCGAGAGGAATGTCCAGTTGGCCAGAAAAGCATGGTAAAGTTCATTACTGAGTTTCAAGCTAGCTATCTTGGCTACAATTGATAAAGTCGAGTTGGCTAGCCAGCTGCGTTTTACACTTAGGTAGCTAGCTAGATATATAACTAAACTGCAATTATCATAAACCATTATTATCTAGGTAGCTAAATATATGTGAAATGTAACGCAAGCAGGATCGTGGCATGTCAGAAGCAATACATGTCGGCTAGCTCACGTTAACGAGAACAATTATTAAGGAATAGAGTGGATAATTAATTAGTAAGCTAGCAGCTTGCTAACTACAGACAAGTAAAGAGGAGCATGTTGTCATGATGGAATAAATTACCTATGTGAAGTATATGGATTATCCACCATAATGGAATATACTGTTTCACCTTAGCAATCGTTTAGTGAGATGAGATGTGGTACCATAAACAGGAACATGGTGTACTCTGTCAGTAAGTCCTATTATTGTGTTCCTTTACATTGCATGATACTAGGCAGGAGGCCCTGGGCTCTCTCTCTTTCTTGCACTCATGTCTTCTTTCCATCTCTCTCTAGGTGCTAAAGAGTCAGAATGGTCCAAGGATCTCCAGAGCCTTCTGACCAACCTGTGATCTCTCCAGCGCAGTAAGCTACACTCATAATAGTAAACATGATGCACCATAGTAAACCTCCTTCACTGTGGCAGTCTGCCTGTGTAATGACATAGCATATTATCCAGAGCCACTGGTTGGATCGGATTTACTGTACTCACGCCAAAACTCATGCCCTCTTCTCCTTGTATATGTCTCCCGGACTTTTATCAAAACGAACATGTCCATACTCCTATCCCCGGAGGAGTCTGCTGGGCTGTGGAACTCTAGAGCAGCACATGAAAAAAACCTGCCACCCTGTTGTCAGCAGACAGTTCCCTGAGGAAGGATGCAACTATCAAGGCTTTTTTAATGGCCACATTTTGGGGAACAAATGCAATTTAGTTTTGTATGAACTCATTTGATTTTGATTACAAAACAATCATTTTTTTCATAGCGTGTTTTTTACTAACTTTTACTAACCTCGGTGGTAACTTAAACACAAAGACAACCCTTAGAGCTTATGATTCAAAAGGTCTAAAGTAAATGGAAGTATCGTGTCCAGGGTGAATATATTTTTACTCGTGTATATCAGATACATCACACAGGTGTGTCAACTAAAATATATATCCCGGACAAGATTGAAGAATGGGACAAGTAGACAAAGTCAATATAAGTCCGTGCTTGCGTCCGTAGCTGTTGGTATGAATTTGAGTGGTTACATACAATATATGTTGACAGACTGGCTGCGAGACAGAGAGACTGTTGCTGTACTCCCAGGTAAAGCCCTTTCTTCTGGAACCACTGAAGGCCTCAAAAGTCTTCAGTCAGGCAGCTTGAAAATGTGTCACCATCCAGGCTGATGTCACAGCATGCAGATGCCTGATCGAGAGATGACAATAAATGCATTATGTACCTTTCATCACCAAAGCCATGTTAGCATTTACTGTACATGTTGCTGAACAATTCAACCCTTTTGTTAGTGCCACTGATATATGGAAATTCACATACAGTATTCCGTTCATAAGCATTGACTAATACCTGTAGGGAAGGGGTAGGCAACCCTGATCCTGGAATGCCTCAGGCACATCATGTTTTTGATTTAACCGACCTTGATCAATTAGCTCAGTTGGTCAGGGCTGTGTTCAGTACATAATGTAATTGAACGGAAACGGTGCTGTACTAAACGACTCGTTGAAAAAGGTGGAGGGTTGTGGGTTAAAATTGCACCACTGCCCTTTAAATACGTCACTCATTGCTTCAAGCCACACCCACCAAACGAAGCAAGCCGTATCTCGGTCTTTTCAAGAATGTACAAGAATGTTTTAGGAAAAGGTGGTGTCCGGTACAAACCGGTCCGCAACGTAGCAAACGTGTGGTGCCTAGTGGAAAGTAAATCGTGCAGTACCTTGCGGCGCTCCAGGAACAGGGTTGCCTACTCATGCTTTAGGATCCTGTGGCGAAACGACTGCTGTGCAAGGTATTGGGCAACAGCTTTCTTCCAGGGCCCATATTCACAAAGCGTCTCAGAATAGGGCTAGTGATCTAGGATAACCTCCCACTTGTCAATGTAATTGTACTCAGTGTGAAGGAAAAACTCTGCCTAAAATCAGTACTACTCTGATATTCTTTGTGAATATGGGCCCTGGTCTGTCAGCAATGCCACTCCACCTGAAATGCAACAACAACAGAAACATGAACAAGAATTATCTTAGTCAGTCAGTAACTTTGTTAACCAGCTAATGAAACAGTAATGTAAATGTGCACAAGCCCATTAAATGATCCAAATTATATGAAAACAACACAGCCTATTATTTGCAGTAAAATTAGGAGGGGTGTTTTTCTTGCCAACATTCAGCCAGAAAAGCATTAAATAACAGGCAAGGAAGACAGTAGTTTGACGGCAACTGTTCAAATAGTCAGTAACTAGCTACCAATATATCTACCAATTATATAGCTAGTTCTTTTCTAGAAAACTTGCTCGAGGCCATTTAGCTAGCTAGCTACACTATACATATAAAAGTATGTGGACACCCCTTCAAATGAGTGTATTTGGTTATTTCAGCCACACCCGTTGCTGACAGGTGTATAAATTCGAGCACACAGCCATGCAATCTCCATAGACAAACATTGGCAGTAGAATGGCCTTACTGAAGAGCTCAGTGACTTTCAACGTGGCAACATCATAGGATGCCACCTTTCCAACAAGTGTGTTCATCACATTTCTGCCCCGCCAGAGCTGCCCTGGTAAACTGTAAGTGCTGTTATTGTGAAGTGGAAATGTCTAGGAGCAACAACGGCTCAGCTGTGAAGTGGTAGGCCACACAAGTTCACAGAACGGGACTGGCGAGTGCTGAAGCGCGTAGCATGTAAAAATCGTCTGTCCTCGGGTGCAACACTCACTACCCAGTTCCAAAATACCTCTAGAAGCAACGTCAGCACAATAACTGTTTGTTGGGAGCTTCATGAAATGGGTTTCCATTGCTAAGCAGCCACACACAAGCCTAACATCACCATGTGCAATGTCAAGTGTCGGTTGGAATGGGAAAGCTCGCTGCCATTGGACTCTGGAGCAATGGAAACGCGTTCTCTGTAGTGATGAATCACGCTTCACCATTTGGCAGTCCAACGGACGAATCTGGGTTTGGCGAATGCCAGGAGAAGGCTACCTGCCCAAATGCATAGTGCCAACTGTTAAGTTTGGTGGAGGAGGAATAATGGTCTGGGGCTGTTTTTAAGGTTTGGTCTAGGCCCCTTAGTTCCAGTGAAGGGAAATCTTAACACTACAGTATACAATTATTTTCTAGATGGTTCTGTGCTTCCAACTTTGTGGCATCAGTTTGGTGAAGACCCTTTCCTGTTTCAGCATGACAATGTCCGCTGTGCACAAAGCGAGGTCCATACAAAAATGGTTTGGAGAGATTGGTGTGGCAGAACTTGACTTGCCTTTACAGAGCCCTGACCTCAACCCCATCGAACACCTTTGGGATGAATTGGAATGGCGACTGCGAGCCAGGCGTAATCACTCAACATCAGTGCCCAACCTCACTAATGCTCTTGTGTCTGAATGGAAGCAAGTCCCCACAGCAATGTTCCAACATCTAGTGGAAAACCTTCCCAGACAAATGGAGGCAGTTATAGTAGCAAAGGGGGGACCCATTCCATAATAATGCCCATGATTTTGGAATAACATGTTCGACGAGCAGGTGTCCATATATATTTGGTCATGTAGTGTAAGGTGAACTGTTGGTGGGAGCGAGCTAGCTAAGGAACACTCTGTTGGTGGGGGTAAGCTAACATTAGCTAGCTTTCCCCCAGCAGTTTCAAGATATCTGGCTAGTTAATGGTATTTTTATCAACTTTATCAATCGGATGAATAGCTAGCAAATATATTTGTTCACCTATGTGTCCCTTGTAGCAGCTACCGCCACATGGACAAGCAGCAGCCAGCACTGTATGTGAAGCTAACCACAATAAACCACAACAAAGATTAGCCACAGTAGTGGAATTTGAGGTTCGCCTTCAAAATAAAGGTCATGCATTGAAACAGATTGGAAACAAATAGTGGATTCATGCCACATTTGCACTAGATAATGCTTAGCAAGTTTGGAATGTTTTTATATATACTGAACAAATATATAAACAGAACATGTAAAGTGTTGGTCAAATGTTTCATGAGCTGAAGTAAAATATCCTTGAAATGTTCCAGATGCACAAAAAGCTTATTTATTTCTCTCAAATGTTTAGCAGAAATTTGTTTACATCCCTGTTGGTGAGCATTTCTCCTTTGCCAAGATAATCTAACCACCTGACAGGTGTGGCACATCAAGAAGCAACACCAATATCATTACACAGGTGCCCCTTGTGCTGGGGACAATAAAAGGCCACTCTAAAATGTGGTGTTTTGTCACACAACACAATGCCACAGATGTATCATGTTTTGAAGGAGCATGCAATTGGCATTCTGACTGCAGGAATGCCCAGCAGATCTGTTGCCAGAGAATTAAATGTTCATTTCTCTACCATAAGCCGCCTCCAACGTCATTTTTGAGAATTTGACAGTACGTCCAAACGGCCTCTCAACTGCAGACCACGTGTAACCACGCCAGCCCAGGACCTCCACATCCGGCTTCATCGCCTGCGGGATTGTCTGACGGGGGTTGCTGAGGAGTATTTCTGTCTGTAAAAAAGCCCTTTGTAGGGAAAAACGTATTCTGATTGGCTGGGCCTGGCTCCCAAGTCCACCCATGATCAGGGCTTTATAAATTTATTTCAATTGACTGATTTCCTTGTATGAACTACTACTCTGTAAAATCATCAAATGTTGCATTTATATTTTTGTTAATTGTAAATTCAACAAAAGACTAAGTTAATTTGACAAAAAACGACATCAGTTGAAATTCAACTGTGGATGTGTTAGATTTCATAATTGCATACTTATATTTCACTGTACAGCCGTACCTGTGGATCAATGAAATGGGGTATCAATGACACCAACAGAACACAATTGTTAAGAGTGTACAAAAATATTACCATTGTATCTCATATTCCAGTCAGTCTATTGTGCGTATTGGACATTCATACAGAAATGTATAGCCTTACCTATTGTAAAATGTCTACCTCGTACTTAATGTGATATAATTGTTTCTGACTCGCTACAGGCTGTCCAGCGAGAACAGTACAGATGCTTCTTAGTCCAGGACTTTTGTCACCACCATCACCACCACACACTATAGTATTCACACTCACACAGACATCTTCAGTTCACAGTACATAGGATGGACTTGGGGTTGTGAAAGGTAAAAGCAAATATACAAAGCTATGCAATGAGAATATTTACACAGAAAAGTATGGCAGAGGATTTTTTTACAGGGATATTGACATAACAGCATACACATTTACAGCAGTATGTGTAGAAACCTCTTGAGAGAGAGAGAACTAATTAAGACAGGCGAGATGTATGGCCTTCTCTCTCAGGACTGATGGTGATCTGATCAGATCTGTGTCTCGTGCCACAAAGTTACAACCAATATAATAAGCTGCAGCAGTACTATACATCTACAGATGTAACAAGGTAATTAGGCCTGAGATAATTGCTTGCAGTCAATCACCATAATGTAGTATGAACACAAATGACAAGAAACCCCACAACCCACTTTTTCAATGCACACACAATCTTACTAAAATAAACACGCTGATAACTTGGTTGGCAGCCAAACTTGCATGTTCTTCATTTTCTATGGGATTGGGTGGCCGGATCGCATCCAACTTTTAAGGTGCATCGGCCTACACCGCCACCTGCTGTACTGGAGTGTGAGGCCAGTCACGACCGACATGCATTAAATTCTCTTTATTTGTCCTGTTCCTCTAAGAAAGTGAAGTAGAGCCCTAGACACCACTTCACTCCCCGTTCCTCCCCCCACTACACCACCCAAACCCCAACGCCGTCCAGCCTCTCTAACCCTTTCACACAATCTCTCCCTTCTTACAGTTCACAAAATATCAACACATGCTCCACCGTTTCCTCCACAAAACACTCATCACACAGACAACTTGTGTCTTCATCTGCCGACAACGATAGCCACTCTTGCCACGTTCAAAACATCTGGGAACTCTGAAAAATACGAGGTCAAATCATCAGTAATCTTCAGGTTGGAAAGTCTGAGTTCTAGAAAGTGGCCTGAGTCGGATGACCGCTCAAACTATTTTTCCCAGTCTGAGCTCTTTTTTTCTTCTCAGAGTTTCCAGTTGTTTTGAACACTCTAAAAAATCGGAGATTTCCAATCTCTGTAGCGGAAGGGGTAAGAATCCAAATGTGTATTTGGGAACTCTGATTGGTGGAAACCAGGAAGCTATGATAGAAAGCTGAGAAGGTCAGTGTGGGGAAAGTCACGTGCACAAGGCATTTTTACACCTGTGGATCTTGGGTCCATTATATGGGGTATCAGCCTGCTCAGTGACAGCCACAGAACACAACTGAAAGAGTTTAGAAATATTTGCGTCGTAGCTCTTATTGCTGGGAAATCACCTCACTATTTAGCCTATTGGCTGGTGAGCTATTGTGGCTCATTTCAAGGTGGGGTCAAAGTCCTGCAATAAGAGCAATGACCCTAATATTTGTGTAAGCTCTTCACAGTTTTGTTCTGGACTGATACTCCATTTCATGGACTCAAGATACATAGGTAAAGCTGTGCATTGCAATATGAATGTTCAATATGCTGAAAAGTGAGGTGATTTGTTTCTGTTTGCAGCAGTTTCAATGCGGGACTTGTATTTTAAAGGCAAAGTGCAAATTCTACTATTGTGGCTAGTCGTTATTTTGACTAGCTTCACACAGGTGGTATAGAAGCAGGCAAAAGCAGTTGAGCAACGTGCCATGACATTGATCATCCAATGGTGTGTAGATACCACCCACAGACGTTTGATTGGGGGAAGAAATACACAAGTTAATAAATATATAAATGAATTTTAATAATTAGATAATACATAAATAATTAAATACATACAGATACAGTATGTAGAGAAAATGAATTCATTTTAGTCAGTATTTGTGTATGTCCTTGCTCATTTATTTAATTATGTGTGGATTTAGTTATATATTTATTTATCTATTTATATATGCATTTATTTATTTACTTCTAATTATGGCAGCTTTGGTCCTCCATAGTATTAAACCACCCAGACACTTTAAAATATACAGTGGTCTTTCTGGACTGAGCTGCAGGACAGGAAGGAAACTGCTTAGGGATGGCACCATGAAGCCATTGATGATTTTAAAAGAGCCACAGAGTTCCATGGCTGGGAATGGAGAAAACTGAAGATGGATCAACAACATTGTACTTAGTGAAAAGAAGAATACAAAAATACAGAATATATTCCAAAACATGCATATGTATGCAACAAGGCACTAAAGTAACACTGCAAAGGAAAACACTTTTTGGCCTAAATACAAAGCCTTATGTTTGGTGCAAACAGAACACATCACTGAGTAACTGCCACCTCATGTTCAAGCATGGTCGTGGCTGCATCATCGGATAGGTATGCTTGACATCAGCGAAGACTGGGGAGCTTTTCAGGATGAAAAAACATGGGATGGACTATGCAAAGGCAAAATCCTATAGGAAAACCTGCTTCAGTCTGCTGTACACTAGACATTGGGAGAGGAATTCACCTTTCAGCAGGACAATAACCTACAACACAAAGCCAAATCTACATTGGAGTTGCTTACCCAGAAGACAGTGCATGTTTCTGAGTGCAGTTCTGACTTAAATCTGCTTAAACATCTATGGCAAGACTTGAAAATGTCAAGATCCCCCAACACCTTGACAGAGCTTATAAATATTGTACAATCCAGGCATGCAAAGCTCTTATGAGACATACCTAAGAAGACTCACAGCTCTATAATCAGTGCCAAAGGGCTTTCTAACATACAATGACTCAAGTTAGTGAATACTTATCTAATCAAGGTATATTACTTTTTGACAAAAAAAAGGAAATTAAATCAATTTTAATTGCACTTTGTAACACAATAAAATTTGAAGAAATCCAAGG
This sequence comes from Oncorhynchus masou masou, assembly GCF_036934945.1. NCBI lineage: Eukaryota > Metazoa > Chordata > Actinopteri > Salmoniformes > Salmonidae > Oncorhynchus > Oncorhynchus masou. The sequence continues at coordinate 58,409,701 of NC_088223.1, forward strand.
GGGGTGTAGACTCTCTAGGCACTGTAAATAACTGGGACATGGCAGTCAGGACCCAAGCAGGAGAGATTGGTCTATATAAGGAAAGGGATAGAGAGAAGGAGAGAGGGGTAGAGAGAGAGCTGCACGGAGAGCTACAGTGTGCACTGATGCAGGAGAAACAGAGGTTGTCCTAACATTTCAGCCAAACCTTCTATTAGAAGGGCATGGTAACCTTGCACGTTTCTCTCTCTCGTAAAGGTTTTCACTTATGCCTGCTGTGGAAGAATAACCTATTTATATGAAATGGCTTGGCTCATCTGATCTTTTGTTAGTTCGACCAGGTGTGTGTGTGTGTGTGTGTGTGTGTGTGTGTGTGTGTGTGTGTGTGTGTGTGTGTGTGTGTGTCACAGTGACAGGCAGTGGGCCTGAGATGTTCAGTCTGAGCTGAAACCCTGTGGTTGAACCAGTGTGTTTGGCTGGATGTGACCGACCACAGCAGTGTTCTGTATTCACCTGTTGACAGGAAAGGAACATAGTGTGGGCCCATTTCAGATGTTGACAGGGAGTAGAGCTGCTGGGAGCGGGAACACCGATCCAAAGCCATGTTAAAGAAATGGAAGCACTTAGAATGTGTGATTGTCTTGGACTGCTGTGTTTCATCATGGAGAGAGGGGGGGGGGGACAGAGAGAAGAGAGACTAGAGAGAGGAACACTAGAGCGAGAGGAAGAGAGAGCGACACAAGAGGGTCCAGAGAGAGAGCGAGGGCAGGCTTACATACAGCATTGTTGATTAATGGCTGGTGGAGGTGACTTGTGGTGGGTAATGGCTGCATCGTGGTTGTGTTATGGATGTTATATTTAAATGGTTTCTGAAGCAGAGAGGGCACCATGGTGTATGTGGGGGGGGGGTCTGCCAAACATGAACCCATGAGGAGAGCACGTCAGTGAACCAGCTCTGCTCTGGACACGAGGCCTGAGGTCTTCCTCCGGCTGACTCTTCATCTGTCACCTTCTGAAATGAAGAAGGGATAAGCCACTTCCATTGAAGCTCATATCTTCATGGCACCGCCTAGGATGTATTCTATTCCCATTCAGATGTGCAGTGCTCTCTGTGTGTGTGCAGATGTGTGTATATGTGCGTGCTCGCCCGCAGGGGTGCTCTTTGTTCAGGGGTGCTCTTTGTTCAGGGGGTATTATTTCTCCTCTGGCTTTATGCTGAGAAGGCACAAATGAAAAACAAGAAGAATAACAGAGAGGGCCTGGGAAGGCTGGGTATAGGGCTGAGTGGCATGGCCTCGGCCCGTTGGCTGCACTGCTGAAAGCTCTTAGAGAACAGGACCTTTTCTTCCAACCACAGCTGATCTGCTCTTTAATTAACAGCTATTTATGCAAGACTGACATGGATAGCAAGAGCACAGCCAAGGCTTCCTTTGTTTTCAGGGCAGAGTGACGGCCCATACAGTTGAGGGCGTGCAGTAGTATTGAGTCTGCAGAGCAGGAGGAGGTGAGGGGTTAGGGTGAGCCAAAGCAGCAGCACAGGGAGGCAAGAGGAGGAGCCGAGGCCATAATTAAAGTTCGGCATGTTTGGCACTTGGTTTGACTCTTTGTCCTCAATACATCAGTATCTTCACATATTAGTGATGACTGAGGGAGGCCCAGTGAGGTGTGACCAGAGTGGTTTTCCCACACGTTTATAGGTAATAAACACATACAGCCCTGAGGTTTGGAACAAGGACAGGCAGGAGAACAAATTTCAGGGAGTAACTCTCGATCTATCTCAGGAAATGTTGTTATTTTGCTCTGAGTTTCACACCCACAATGCTGTTGGATGAGATTAGGCACCGTGAATTGTCAATGGGGCTGCAGTGCAGACAGTGCAATAGGGCTTCAGAGGGATAAACAGAGGGAGTTGACTGAGTCAGAGGCTGGGGGAGGCCGTCCAAATCAGCGGCACTCAGTGGAGGACAGTCATCAGGCCGGGGGATCACAGGCAGGGACATGAACCCACTGAGTCACAGCTTTTATGGAAAGATGACATTTGCTGTTAACCTTTACCAGAAAAAAATTTATAATTTTTTTTCTTAATCCAGGAAGCGAAAAAGGACACTTCCCCCGCCATGCACTTAATATGACAGTGAGGAGGAACACAGAGTAGAGGGAGTGGTGCTGGCCTGCACTTACCTGTTAAGGCGTCAGCATGCTTCAGTTTGGCTGGCGCCGAGCCAAGCTCGGCTGACCGAACCTAGTGAGCGTGCTAGCATACTCCCTTAAAAGACTTTCACTTGATAAGAGTACAAAGCGGCAATAGTATTGTTTGTCCATTTTGAGACACCGTAGCCAGTATACACTTCCTCACAATAGTCAGATTTACTCATTCATTCTGACGTTTTTGCAGAGGAGATCTTCGTCGGCAAGTTTGTATCTGACTAGGATGTTTGGTGCAGTATTTCTCAAGGACAAGTGGTCTCTCGTTGAATGACAACAGGCTCTTCATTGAAGAATCCCTACTGTTGACCAATCTCTGACGAGGTTGTGTAGACTTCGGCTACCGACTTCAGCTTACCTCAAGAACAGTTTTGGTGTGCCCAAACAGCCCAAAAAAATCCTTGCCCAAGTCCAAAACGAACAAAAACTCACAATATATGCAAAAACTGTTTTGGCTGGGAAGAATGCGGACGCCTTTAGGGTGAAGTGTCTTTACATAACGCTTTCATAAAATACACTGTATGTATGATTTGTGTGGCCCATATGCGTCATATGTAATATTTTCACTAACTTCTTGTGGATCTGGAACAGGGATGTACACTCTTCGAAAAATAGGTGCTATCCAGAACCTAAAAGGGTTCTTCGGCTGTCCCCGTTGGAGAACCCTTTGAAGAACCCATCTTGGTTCTAGGTAGAACCATTTTTTTCTAAGAGTGTAGAACCCCTAGAATCATTCTATCATTAGGAGGAAGGTCATTGAACCCTGGTGGAAGGTGCAAGATGATGGGTGGTTATGAAAGGCATTATATATCCCATCGATTTTTGCCTGCCCCATTTCCTGATAGGTAGGGGTGTCTTCCGGCCCACCCCACTGTGAAAGCTGCAGGTGCATCAGCTCTGATTGGCAGGAATCGGATATCCAGGGAACTGCCAACCTCAAGTATGACCTCATTAATTACACCTGTCAATGAATCCCCACGGATCTCTCTCAAATGTTCACAGCAGCCATCTAGCCTGGAGATGCAGCTTTCTCTGGGTTAGAGAACTCTGGGTTCGAGAACTCTGTGAGCCTTAACAGCACAACGCTGGCAGCTGTGGTGGTGAGAGAGACCCCCCTTCTCTCTGACACACACACACACATGCACACATGCACACACACACCTCTCTTGGGTGCAGCCGGAATAATTTGATCTTTATTTAAATCCTTAAATTATAGCTTATTAAAAATGCATGGGTAGCCGTTTATATGAGGCGCTGGCCACTGCGGAGGCTGCTGCACAGGCTGCCCTGTGATGTGTAATTGGTCTGAAGGTTGCCAACCCTTTGAACAAGTCAGGACGGAGAATGAGGATGGCTGTCTTTATTCTGCATCTCTATCTCTTTCTTTTCTCTCTTTCTGCCCCAGCTCTCTCTCTACCTCTCCCTCTTTATCTCAGGGCTGAAAGCTTGCCTAGAATCACAGTGTGGAAACTAAATTCTGTAACAGTGTAGCACAGTGTCATGACGTGGCCCTTTCTGGGTGTAGATCGTGGCTTCTCACTCTCTCCTACACCTACGTTCTGTTATCTCAGGTCGTAAATTCCTGAGCGAGATTCTCTCCCCATTTTCATGCAGAGAGAGAACCACAGAGTGAACAAGGGATTTCACTTGGCCAAACTCCTAAATCCCCAAAATGGGAGTTTTAAACAGCATTTCCACCTTGAGAGTGTGGGAATGGACCTTGGACACTTAAGGGACAATTATGTTGAGTGTGTTTCATTTTGTGACCTCATGAAGGACAGGAAACACAAGTAACTATATCTCTGAATGTGTACATTTCTCAATTGTGGTGTTTGCGTCTAATTCCTTGTCACGGTCGTTGGAATAAATGGACCAAGGTGCAGCGTGCGTAGATTTCCACATGTTTAATTATTGAAACTCACCAAAACAATACAGAGACAAATGAAAGATGAAGTAATAGAGCGCTCACAGGCACTACACAAAACCAATATCCCATAACCCACAGATGGAAAAAATGCAACTTAAGTATGATCCCCAATTAGAGACAACGATAACCATCTGCCTCTAATTGGGAATCATACAAATCACCAACATAGAAAATATACCTAGAACCCCACATAGAAAATATAAACTAGAACAACCCCCCAGTCCCACCCTGACCTACTCTAGCATAGAAAATAAAAGCTTTCTTTGGTCAGGACGTGACATTCTTGTATAAAATGAATGAGTAAAGATGAAACTATTTGTGAAATTATGTAATGTGATGTTAACCTTTAATTTTGAGAGAATTGTATTCCCTGTAAAGTTGAACTAGTCAGTGGCCACGCCCCCATGAACACAGACATGATCTGGCGTCATGGAACCGCCTTTTCTATTGTTATGAATTAAACCCCATCCTGAGGAAATACTCTTCAGACCACGCATACCTCAGTGTAAACTGAGGTGGCACAGGTTTGAGTACCAAGACTAAGCAAACCCACAGCGGGAGCTGTGATTGCGAATAGTTGAATACCAAAACTAGAAAACTATACAACGTGGAGCATTGGCTACATGGCTGGAAATGGTTCAACTATGAGACTATTGATCCCTACAGAATAAGAGCAAATATTAGATACTAATTACTAGTCTGCAGCTAGAAATTATGTAAATCTGGGATGCGAATACCGACAACCGCCAAAACATGCATTCTAAGAACAATGGACGCCTGACGTATCAATTACAACAGACACTATCAGGAGCTGCTGATAGACCTACAACCACTCTCTGATTAACTGATTCTCCAGCAAACGGACTGGTAATTCCAACAGAGAAGATCACAACAACATGTGGGTGTAAATATTCCCGAATGAGTGAGCGTTCATGTGCAAAGAATTAGCATTTCAATTTATATTATTATCAACTGTGTGTCGTGATCCCTTATCTGTTGGAATCGTCAGTCCGTCTGCTGGCGACGTACTTTACGGCTATTTAGACCACGGAGGTTATTGAGATCGTGGTTTTGTGGTAGAAACTGTTGTTGTGCGTCATCTCTTAACGCTCCAATACCTGATAATGCACCCTCTAACTGGAGTGAGTGCTCCTGGTCAAACTTCAAAACCGAGTGGTCAGGGCTTTTAGCGTTGTGAACTTTTGATGCCTCAAAAGCTGAGCTTGCAAGCTCTCCGAGTTGTAAGATAGGCAATCCAATGTGGGCTGCAGGGCCCAAGTAGGTACTGAAGGTGGGATACATGTTCTATAGAAACATTTGTTTGAATGGTAACAGCTCTTCCATTCCTGTTTCAGTGAGTTGGCCAAAGTTAGCTGAATGAAGCCTATGATAGAAGGCTTGTGGGTGTTCTTTCCGAGTTTGTTTGACAGTGTTAGCCAGTGAGCTATCGTGTTTGCGAGCCGTAGAACTACTGAATTCTAATTTCAAAGCTGTGGCAAGTTTAGCATAGTCATTTAGCACGTGTTGTTGTTGTAAACGAGTGAACCTCGTCATGTGTCTATTCAAGTCCACTTGAGCGCTTGCTCCTTTCGGTCTCAAACTTATTTGTCATGGTTTGCAGATAGAGGTCTTGAGTACGGAGCGAGAGATTCAGTGATGAGATACTTCCATCTTCATCACCTGAGTTCTCTCATCATTCATTTGGTCAGCGACTTCAATGAGTTCTGCTGATTTGTCATCCAACTTAGTCATTGTGTTCATTAACTGATCGTCTTTGGTCTGCATCATTTTGAGTAGAACTGTGTTACTTTGAGTAGCGTTCAACAAAACTGCATGCATGTTATCAAGTTGAGTGCTCCTGTTTGTATATAACTCGTAAGATTTATCAAGTTTGACGTGGACATCATCGTATTTAGTTTTGGTTAAATCAAGTTGTTCCTGTAGAAGGTGATTTTGTTCCTGTAGAAGATGATTTTGTTGAAGAGTTTGTGCTCGTTCATCGTCATAAGTGTCTGCAATTACATTTAATGGTTCAGTTTTCAAACGCAGTTCCGTAGCTAGCAAAACATTTCCCTTTTCTGCATTTGTCATTGGTTTTCCGGTTCTCTCCACCTGTCCCTTTATGTCTACCGTTACCTTCTTGTGCTTCAGTTCTGCACTGCGGTATTGGACCGATGCCAATCTCGGATGGAAAGACATCAGGGCTAGACTGGAGAGAACCTTTACGAGGCCTGCGCCCAATGGTTGATTTTGGAGAGCGTCTGCTGTTTTTTCGCTAATGGCATAATTAGGGTTGGTATCGCTGCTGAGGTCAGAGATCAATCCATTTATGGGTGGAGGTTCACTAATTAGCGGGCGAGTGGGCACTAAACCCTCTGATAGCTTGCACATTATTAGAACATTTGAAAGGAAAATTGTTTTTCCTATTTTTCCAAAGTTTGGTTTTGGAATACGTTGGAAGCTGCAAAGACGATTTTAATCTATTTATAGACGTTAATAAACCATCAGTACTGTACCAGTAATGTGGGAGTTAGACGTGAATGAATTTGCAAAAGCAAATTGAATTAATTAATCAATGATAATGATTAGCCTATCCAGGTCTGATTATCTTGGAATTAAACTTTACTTAACCTGGGAAGTTGGTTCTTCTAGGTTACTATTGCAAAGTTTAAACTGTCTCATTTAATTGGAGAACCTAAAAAGGTATGTTCGACAATTTACCTTATTAAATTGAATGAGACGATGATATCCAATCAATTGGGATTGCCTGGATTATCGTAAAAGTGTAACCAGTAGTTTAAATGTTAGGTTACATTCACCACTAGGTTCACCTCTCCCTAAGGCCGAAGCCACGTGGGATTCCCGCTGGAGGCGGGACTTCCGTCAATACTTGGGTTACTGAATGTGCTTTAAATCAAACAAATCCTATTTGAACAGAAATATAATTTCCAAGCACAAAATAGGGTCCCCTTCGCCATGGAAAGGGGGGTTTACCAGTGACGCCTCATACGGGGCACCATAATATGTTGTGTCTTTGGCATCAATAAAGGTGAAGACTGTTATTTATCAAATCAATTCTCTGTAATTATTATTACGTAATTAAACTAATCCTGTAAATGTAATTAACTAGGAAGTCGGGGCACCATGGAAAATCTTCATATTACAACATTTTAATTTTCCAAATATAACTTCCGAATATTTGAATATCTGATCAATTCGTCTTCTATTAATGAATTATTCTTTACCTCACTTCAGTCTCATCTGAACGTCGTAAATTGTTGGTTATCTGCACGAACCCAGCCTCTACTATAAATCATCCATAGACCAATTGGCTTAATCATTTATTTACTAACTAATTATATAATCACAGAAATGCATAAACAAACAAACAGTAGATATTGGTTACTAACAAGGATAGGGAAGATTCCCTAGTGGGATAAGCCGATATGACGGCTTGGTGGACAAAGGGAAGTGGGTTGGACTGAGCGAGAGTGGGAAAGACAAAAGGGATCACGACACACAGTTGATAATTATATTAATTTAAATGCTAATCCTTTGCACATGAACGCTCACTCATTCGGGAATAATTACAATCGATATATTTACTCCCACATGTCATTGTGATCTTCTCTGTTGGAATGGCCAGTCCGTTTGCTGGAGAGTCAGTTCATCAGAGAGTGGTTGTAGGTCTATCGGTGGCTCCTGATAGTGTCTGTTGTAATTGATTCAGGTGTCCATTATTCTTAGACTAGATGTTTCAGCGGTTGTCGGTATTCACATCCCAGATTTACATCATTTCTAGCTGCAGACTAGTAATTAGTATCTAATATTTGCTCTTATTCTGTAGGGATCGATAGTCTCATAGTTGAACAATTTCCAGCCGTGTAGCCAATGCTCCACGTGGTATCGTTTTCTAGTTTTGGTATTCAACTATTCGCAATCACAGCTCCCACTGTGGGTTTGCTTAGTCTTGGTACTTAAACCTGTGCCACCTCAGTTTACACTGAGGTATGCGTGGTCTGAAGAGTATTTCCTCGGGATGGGTTTTTATTTGTAACAATTGAAAAGGCGGTTCCATTGACGCCAGATCATGTCTGTGCTCATGGGGGTGTATAGCCACGGACTAGTTCAACTTTACAGGGAATACAATTCTCTCAAAAATAAAGGTTAACGTGATTTCACAAATAGTTTAATCTACTCATTCATTTCATCATTCATTTAATTTATTCCAACGACCGTGACAAAGAATTAGATGAAAACCCCATAATGGAGAAATGTACACATTCAGAGATATAGTTACTTGTGTTTCCTGTCCTTCATGAGGTCATAAAATGAAACACACTCAATATAACTGTCCCTTAACCTCTAGCGTCGAGCAATCCCGTATCCGGGAGCGTAATCATAGCCTCAAGCTCATTAGCATAACGCAACGTTAACTATTCATGAAATAGCAAATGAAATGAAAGAAATATATTCACTCACAAGCTTCGCCTTTTGTGAACAACACTGTCATCTCAGATTTTCAAAATATGCTTTTCAACCATCGCTACACAAGCATTTGTGTAAGAGGTATTGATAGCTAGCATAGCATTAGCCTAGCATTCAGCAGGCAACATTTTCACAAAAACAAGAAAAGTATTCAAATAAAATCATTTACCTTTGAAGAACTTTGGATGTTTTCAATGAGGAGACTCTCAGTTAGATAGCAAATGTTCAGTTTTTCCAAAAAGATGATTTGTGTAGTAGAAATCGCTCCGTTTTGTTCATCACGTTTGGCTAAGAAAAATAAATAAATTCAGTCATTACAACGCCAAACTTTTTTCCAAATTCACTCCATAATATCGACAGAAACATGGCAAACGTTGTTTAGAATCAATCCTCAAGGTGTTTTTCACATATCTATTCAATGATAAATCATTCTTGGCAGTTGCCTTTCTTCTCTGGACCAAATGGAAAAGTGCACGCAGCTGGAGATTGCGCAATAATTTCGACGGAGGACACCAAGCGGGACACCTGGTGAATGTAGTCTTTTATGGTCAATCTTCCAATGATATGCCTACAAATACGTCACAATGCTGCAGACACCTTGAGGAAACGACAGAAAGTGTAGGCTCATTCCTGGCGCATTCACAGCCATAAAAGGATACATTGGAACACAGCGCATTCAAAATCTGGGGCACTTCCTGTATGAAATTTCATGTTGGTTTCGCCTGTAGCATTAGTTCTGTGGCAATCACAGACAATATCTTTGCAGTTTTGGAAACGTCAGAGTGTTTTCTTTCCAAAGCTGTCAATTATATGCATAGTCAAGCATCTTTTCGTGACAAAATATCTTGTTTAAAACGGGAACGTTTTTTTATCCAAAAATGAAAAGAGCACCCCCTATATCGAAGAAGTTAAAGGGAACGGAGATCGTGCTCACGGCCGCGCGCGTGACTAAACTCAAGGCTTTCAGCCGGAACACTGGTTCAAACAGCTCCCTTTCACAATAGAGCCTGAAACAACGTTCTAAAGACTGTTGACATCTAGTGGAAGCATTAGGAAGTGATATCTGACCCCATTTACACTGTATATTGGATAGGCAATCACTTGAAAAACTACAAACCTCAGATTGCCCACTTCCTGGTTGGATTTGTCTCAGGTTTTTGCCTGCCATATGAGTTATGTTATACTCACATACATAATTCAAACAGTTTTAGAAACGTCAGAGTTTTTTCTATCCAAATCTACTAATAATATGCATATCCTAGCCTCTGGGCCTGAGTAACAGGCAGTTTACTCTGTGCCCCCTACCCCAAAGAAGTTAAGTGTCCACGGACCATTCCCACACTGTCAAAGGGGGACATATTGTTTAAAACTCCCATTTTGGGGATTTAGGAGTTTGGCCAAGTGAAATCCCTTGTTCACTCTGTGGTCTCTCTCTCTGCATGAAAAAGGGGAGAGAATCTCTGCCCGGAATTTACGACCTGAAATAATAGAACCTAGGTGTAGGAGAGAGTGAGAGAGGGGGAAGCCACGATATACACCCAGAAAGGGCCACATTATGACAACAGGATAGGTCATGTTATAATAGTACTGTAGAAGATGTAGACCCCTGGAAGAGTAGCTGCTGCTTTTGAAACAGCTAATGGGGATCCTAATAAAATACCAAATACCAGAATAGAATACAAATAGATGTGTGGATTTAAACCCTTTAAAACCCATTTCAGTGGTTGAACACATCAATATAAGCTCATAAAGTAATGAAGTCAAGCATTGAGTTTCCTCATGAAAACATACTATAACAGTTGGTCATTTAAACAGATGTTTCATTCACCAGTGGAAGCTGAGTCCCATTGAATCCCCTCTTCTCATCCCCAAATCTCTGTGCTGTGCTTTCTACAAGGGAGGGAGGGATCTGTTCGTCTTCAGTCGTACTGCGACAGAGACGGTCTCTGAGACAGTCAGGATAGAGTCCTCTGCTGCGTCCCCCAATAGAGCAGAGCTCACACTGAGTGTGTGAGAAGCACAATCTTCGTCCCTCCACACCCCAGACACAGACACACACTCCCGATCAATGGCAGGGCCCTCCCGCCGCCCCAAAGCATGGAATACCACATTTGTTTGTTTACGCCTCGTTTTCTTTTCCTGAACTCTATTAACATTTATATTGCAGCCAAAGGTGTTAGAAGTCCCTCTCACAGCGGGGGCACACCCAGCTTAGATGAGAAGGAGCTTCTCTCTGGGTTTCCCAGGCACAAAGACTTGTGTTTACGCGACCATTATCCTACCATTCCCTAAACTCCTCTCTCTCTCTCTCTCGTTCTCTCTCTCTCGTTCTCTCTCTCTCTCTGGTTTCTTATTTGTGTCACCATTTGGCCTAACTTGCCTCTTACACAAATCTTTAAGCTTTTATCTCTCCTAAGGTAAATTGATTGTTTGAAAAAATGTTGTGGCATCTGGAAAGTTTCTGGATTGCACTGCTTGATTGGTATTAGCTTTTATGAATGAGAGAGATATAACGGTGTCTGAAGGGACTTATTGTGAGGAGGGAGATCAAGACATCCGGTTTTCACTCTTTCTTACACGTTTTAACACACTTCAAGGCCCTGGAATATGCCAATGTAAACTGTTTCTGTCAGACAGTGCCTCACCATCCGAGCTTGTCTTGAACCAATCACATCTATTCTAACACACTCATGAAATCACCACCTGAGGCTTCACACGATCGGTCATATTTTGGCCACCACAGAAATAACCCAGTATGACATGACGAGTGAGTCATAGGGATTCCTGCTGTATGTCTTGTTAGTTTTGACAGTTGTATAAGGGCTCAGACACACCAATAGTGTTTCCTGGCTGAGAATACTTAGCATCTCTGAGCGTAATTTTCAAACCGAGTGCGCACCAATTTTCCATGTAGAATCTTGTGAAAAATGTGGCACATTGACTCATACTACAGCCTGCTGGTTGTTCATTGGATAGTTTATTTTCTGTTAAGCCTGTACATTGTGTATTGGCATTTCTCTGTGTTTTTCGCATGTATCCTATACTTCCGGCGCCGACAGAGATGGCCGCCTCGCTTAGCGTTCCGAGGAAACTATGCAGTTTTTTGTTTTTTTTTAGGGGTTATTTCTTACATTGGTACCCCGGGTCATCTTAGGTTTCATTACATACAGTCAAGAAGAACTACTGAATATAAGAGCAGCGTCAACTCACCATCAGTACGACCAAGGATATGACTTTCGCAAAGCGGATCCTGTGTTCTGCCTTTCACCCAGGACAACGGAATGGATCCCAGCCGGCGACCCAAAAAAACTGCTTCGTAAAAGGGGGAAACGAAGCGGTCTTCTGGTCAGACTCCGGAGACGGGCACATCGTGCACCACTCCCTAGCATTCTTCTCGCCAATGTCCAGTCTCTTGACAACAAGGTTGATGAAATCCGAGCAAGGGTAGCATTCCAGAGGGACATCAGAGACTGTAACGTTCTTTGCTTCACGGAAACATGGCTCACTGGAGAGACGCTATCGGAGTCGGTGCAGCCAGCTGGTTTCTCCACGCATCGCGCCGACAGAAACTAACATCTTTCTGGTAAGAAAAGGGGCGGGGGCGTATGCTTCATGGTTAACGAGACGTGGTGTGGCCACAACAACATACAGGAACTCCTTCACCTGATTTAGAATTCCTCACAATCAAATGTCGACCGCATCATCTACCAAGGGAATTCTCTTCGATTATAATCACAGCCGTATATATTCCCCCCCAAGCAGACACATCGATGGCTCTGAACGAACTTTATTTGACTATTTGCAAACTGGAATCCATATATCCTGAGGCTGCATTCATTGTAGCTGGGGATTTTAACAAGGCTAATCTGAAAACAAGACTCCCTAAATTGTATCAGCATATCGATTGCGCAACCAGGGCTGGAAAAACCTTGGATCATTGCTATTCTAACTTCCGTGACGCATATAAGGCCCTGCCCCGCTCTCCTTTCGGAAAAGCTGACCACAACTCCATTTTGTTGATCCCTGCCTACAGACAGAAACTAAAACAAGAAGCTCCCGCACTGAGGTCTGTTCAACGCTGGTCCGACCAGTCTGATTCCACACTCCAGGACTGCTTCCATCACGTGGACTGGGATATGTTTCGTATTGCATCAAACAACAACATTGACGAATACGCTGATTCGTTGAGTGAGTTCATTAGAACGTGCGTTGAAGATGTCGTTCCCATAGCAACGATTAAAACATTCCCAAACCAGAAACCGTGGATTGATGGCAGCATTCGTGTGAAACTGAAAGCGCGAACCACTGCTTTTAATCAGGGCAAGGTGACCAGAAACATGACCAAATACAAACAGTGTAGCTATTCCCTCCGCAAGGCAATCAAACAAGCTAAGCGTCAGTATATAGACAAAGTAGAATCTCAATTCAACGGCTCAGACACAACAGGTATGTGGCAGGTTCTACAGTCAATCACGGATTACAAAAAGAAAACCAGCCCCGTCACGGACCAGGATGTCTTGCTCCCAGGCAGACTAAATAACTTTTTTGCCCGCTTTGAGGACAATACAGTGCCACTGACAAGGCCCGCAACCAAAACATGTGGACTCTCCTTCACTGCAGCCGACGTGAGGAAAACATTTTAACGTGTTAACCCTCACAAGGCTGCAGGCCCAGATGGCATCCCCAGCCGCGCCCTCAGAGCATGCGCAGACCAGCTGGCTGGTGTGTTTACGGACATATTCAATCAATCCCTATCCCAGTCTGTTGTTCCCACATGCTTCAAGAGGGTCACCATTGTTCCTTTTTCCCCAAGAAACGACTACCGCCCCGTAGCACTCACTTCCGTCATCATGTGGTGCTTTGAGAGGCTAGTCAAGGACCATATCGCCTCCACCTTACCTGACACCCTAGACCCACTCCAATTTGCTTACCGCCCAAATAGGTCCACAGACGATGCAATCTCAACCACACTGCACACTGCCCTAACCCATCTGGACAAGAGGAATACCTATGTGAGAATGCTGTTCATCGACTACAGTTCGGCATTTAACACCATAGTGCCTTCCAAGCTCGTCATCAAGCTCGAGACCCTGGGTCTCGACCCCGCCCTGTGCAACTGGGTACTGGACTTCCTGACGGGCCGCCCCCAGGTGGTGCGGGTAGGCAACAACCTCTCCACCCCGCTGATCCTCAACACTGGGGCCCCACAAGGGTGCGTTCTGAGCCCTCTCCTGTACTCCCTGTTCACCCACGACTGTGTGGCCACGCACACCTCCAACTCAATCATCAAGTTTGCGGACGACACTACAATGGCTTGATTACCAACAACGACTAGACGGCCTACAGGGAGGAGGTGAGGACCCTCGGAGTGTGGTGTCAGGAAAATAACCTCACACTCAATGTCAACAAAACTAAGGAGATGATTGTGGACTTCAGGAAACAGCAGAGGGAACACCCCCCTATCCACATCGATGGAACATTAGTGGAGAGGGTAGTATGTTTTAAGTTCCTCGGCGTACACATCACAGACAAACTGAATTGGTCCACCCACACAGACAGCATCGTGAAGAAGGCGCAGCAGAGCCTCTTCAACCTCAGGAGGCTGAAGAAATTTGTCTTGTCACCAAAAGCACTCACAAACTTCTACATATGCACAGTCGAGAGCATCCTGTCGGGCTGTATCACCGCCTGGTACGGCAACTGCTCCGCCCAAAACCGTAAGGCTCTCCAGAGGGTAGTGAGGTCTGCCCCATGCATCACCGGGGGCAAACTACCTGCCCTCCAGGACACCTACACCACCCGATGTCACAGGAAGGCCATAAAGATCATCAAGGACAACAACCACCCGAGCCACTGCCTGTTCACCCCGCTATCATCCAGAAGGCGAGGTCAGTACAGGTGCATCAAAGCTGGGACCGAGAGACTAAAAAACAGCCTCTATCTCAAGGCCATCAGACTGTTAAACAGCCACCACTAACATTGAGTGGCTGCTGCCAACACACTGACTCAACTCCAGCCACTTTAATAATGGGAATTGATGGGAAATGATGTAAAATATATCACTAGCCACTTTAAATAATGCTACCTAATATAATGTTTGCATACCCTACATTATTCATCTCATATGTATACGTATATACTGTACTCTATATCATCTACTGCATCTTTATGTAATACATGTATCACTAGCCACTTTAACTATGCCACTTTGTTTACATACTCATCTCATATGTATATATTGTACTCAATACCATCTACTGTGTCTTGCCTATGCCGCTCTGTACCATCACTCATTCATATATCTTTATGTACATATTCTTTATCCCCTTACACTTGTGTCTATAAGGTAGTAGTTTTGGAATTGTTAGCTAGATTACTTGTTGGTTATTACTGCATTGTCGGAACTAGAAGCACAAGCATTTTGCTACACTCGCATTAACATCTGCTAACCATGTGTATGTGACAAATAAAATTTGATTTGATTTATGATTTGATTTGAGGGACAAGAGTAAATACTGTTAAATATTATGTAAAGAAACAGCAATGTTTGATTAAGGCTACTCTGTCCCCTGCCCTGATGATCCATTGACTATCCCTTAAGCCAACCATAAACTTCCTTTGTGGGCAGTGGACTGGCAGATCTAGGCCTGGTTTCAGACTAGTGTACAGTATTTGCCATGAACTGGTGGGAGGAACACCCACAGTCACAGACATGCTGTCACCAGCAGGCTCTTGCTCTTGTCTGCTTCCTCTCAGTCAGCCGGCCCAACAGGCCTGGAGGAGGAGGAGGGGGGTGGGGGGTGAGTAATATTCTCTGATATGGCTACATGGGCCCTCGATCCCCATGACTGGCTTTGCATGGAGCTCCGGGCCCTGTGGCCTTCCTCAGTGTGGCCATAACCCCGTAGGCTAGGAGTCTCAAACCTTTTCTAGCATGAGAGCTACTTTTTATTTTTTAATCTACGAGCTACTCATTTTTTTCTAACTTTCAAACAGGCACATTCATCTTGTCCGCTCCCATGCAAATCTTCCCTGGGTCCTTAGTGTACAAGAGAAAGTAGTGCACTATGTTTTGTGTCAATAAAAAAAACTCTTAACTTCTTGACGTACCCATCCCTTTAGCGGGATCATTTACAGCAACACCCGCTGAATTGCAGCGCGCCAAATTCAAATTAAATTACTAAAAATATTACATTTTCATGAAATCACAAGTGCAATATAGAAAAACACAGCTTAGCTTGTTGTTAATCCACCTGGTGTGTCAGATTTCAATACAGCTTTTTGGCGAAAGCATAACAAGCGTTTATGTAAGAACATCTCTCTCAGGAGACAAAATATTACAAACACTAGCAGCCAAGTAGATTGGTCAGAAAAGCAATAGATTAAATCTCTTACCTTTGATGATCTTCGGATGTTTGCACTCACGAGACTCCCAGTTACACAATAAATGTTCCTTTTCTTCCATAAAGATTATTTAAAGATTATTATATTCAAAATACCTCCATTTGTTTGGCGCGTTATGTTCAGAAATCCACAGGCTCGAGCGGGCACGACATCACAGACGAAAATTCCAAATAGCATCCGTAATGTCCGCAGAAACATGTCAAACGTTTTTTATAATCAATCCTCAGGTTGTTTTTAAAATATATAATCGATGATATATCACCCGGGACTGTCGCTTTTTCAATAGGAGAGGGAGAGACAATGGCTGCCCCACACAAAACTCTGCGAACACCCAGCTATCCACTGACGCGATGTTATCTTTCTCGCTCATTTTTCAAAATAAAAGCCTGAAACTGTGTCTAAAGACTGTTGACACCTTGAGGAAGCCTTGAGAATCTGGTTGATATACCTTTAAATAGTGGCAGGGCATCCAATGGAACAGAGAGCTTTCAGGAAAAACAGCACTTCCTGACAGGAGCAATATTGCTGGAAATTAATTGGCCGATATTGTGTTAGGTTTGGCTTTTTAAGCCAATAGTGGCTAACCAGGGGTGGGCAAATGTCAATGTTGCATTGATTAGATAGTAACTGGGAATTTGCGGTGTCTGACACTTGAGAGATTTGTTTATAACAGTTTGTGGTGGAACGTGAAAATTGCATGTATTTTCAGAGTTGTTTGGCGAGCTACTCATAGGTGGGCTGCGAGCTATGATTGACCTGTTGGTGACCCCTGCTGTAGGCTGTATGTCTGTGACCCAGGGGCCGCCACACGATTGGCTGTGGCTGGGGCCAAAGTATGTGAGTGGAGCTGGAGCAAAGTGGGAGCGGAGCGTACCCTATTTGACTTCAGCGAAGAGAGAGATTCCCGCTGGAGCGTCGGCTTTCTCGCAAGCTCCGATTTCGCTCTAGTTGCACTCCAATAGCACTCACTTCACGAGCTCAGGGCATGCCCGGCCCAGCATGCATTTGTAGTTTACTTGTGTGCCGCTATAGCCTCTTGCTTTAGCTACTGTCATGGAGTTCACTAAATATTTTCATAAAGAAACTGATTGAACACACAGGTGCTAAATCAAAGTGACTTACAAAGATGAGGACCAAGAGAGGGAGTGGTGATGTAGTGTCCACAACTAAAGAGAGGGAGTGGTGATGTAGTGTCCACAACTAAAGAATCATTGTGGAATCTGAAAGGACACATATCCCCAAAGCATGATGGTATACTTACTACGTGCACATGCTAAAAGAAAGGAATGAGGTGGGTAGATAACTAAGTGTGTCACTGTAGTTAAATATTTATAAACAAAAAAAGATAGTTAATTTTGTTTCTATTATCTATACAATAGGCCCTAATTAATTTTGGCCCAATAGGCCTGGCATATTCCCACGTTCAAGGAGCTTTCTGTTTTGATTAGGTTATTTTGGCTAAAAACTTTAGTGCTACCTATAGAAAAAAAACTGCTCTGCATCTCTGCCCAGCCTGGCAAGAGTGGCCAAAAGGGTGCTTAGCATCCCCAGTGGCTCTGCAAGTGTGGAGAGGATGTTCTCCACTGCTGACCTGCTCTTCAGGCACCATCGCATGAGCCTGAAGCCACAGACTGGCCAAACTACTGTTTCTAAAAATGAATTCAAGGGAACTAATAAGTCATTTTTCCTTTAGTTTGTATTTAATTCTATGTAAGTCATAGAGCCTATATGTGCAATATATAGACTACAATGATTGAATAAAACATAATGTTGTTTAAATGCTGAGCGTTTTATGTCCCTACCAGCCTATTGTGTTGCACTTGAAAATGCTTCACAATGTATTTAATTGTAGGCTATAGCCTTGAAATAATTGTAATAATATAGCCTAAATAATTCATTTTCATTCCTTCTTAGGTTCCCTGTCTGGCTCCTGACCTATTTGGAGTGTTTATATGCTGTTTAATAGGACATGTAGCCTATTTGAAATTATGTGTGCTTCTTACTTTCTTTCTTATGTTTATTCAAATACTTTTCATTCATATCCATATTGTTTGGTTTCAATACTTTAAAGCCAAATGGTAGGTCCAGGTAGAAACAAAAATAAATTGGTAAATAAATGCATGCTTCAGTGTTGCTTGCCTCAAAGCGAGCATTGAAGGCATTTAGCTCATCTGGTATGCTAGCATCATTGGTCAGCTCGCGGCTGGGTTTCCCTTTGTAGTCTGTAATAGTTTGCAAGCCCTGTCACATCCGACGAGCGTCAGAGTGTAGTTGGATTCAAATCCAGTCCTGTATTGGCGCTTTGCCTGTTTGATGTTTTGTCGGAGGGCATACCGGGATTTGATGAAGCCGATGACTGAGGTGGTATACTCCTCAATGCCATTGGATGAGTCCCGGGAACATTTTCCAGTCTGTGCTAGCAAAACAGTCCTGTAGCGTAGCATCTGTGTCATCTGACCACTTCCGTATTGAGCGAGTCACTGGTACTTCCTGCTTTAGTTTTTGCTTGGAAACAGAAGGATATAATTATGGTCAGATTTGCCAAATGGAGGGTGAGGGAAAGCTTTGTATGCATCTCTGTGTGTGGAGTAAAGCTGGTCTAGAGTTTTTTTCCTCTGGCTGCACGTGTGACATGCTTGTAGAAATGAGGTAAAACCCATTTACGTTTGCCTGCGGTAAAGTCCCCGGCCACTAGGGGTGAATTTGGAGAGGCAGTTTTTTTTCCTGTGAGCACGGAACAGTTTTTAGCGGAGTGGTTGGAAAGGACATGGATCACCGGAGCGGTGCGCAAGAGCACAGGATTTCCAACCGCTCAACTCCGCTCACATGCTCTGGCTGGGGCCCAATGTAACCCAGGGGCTTGACTGGGGCTAGATAGGGCACAGTGTTTGGCTGGTGTGATGGCCCGTCACTGAATATCGTGACTGAACCTGGACGCACTGAGTGTATCAGATACATTGGAAGGCAGTGCCGCCAGCCAATGGAATGCTGCATGGTCATACATACTGACGCACAGACGTGCAAGCATACATACACACAGACAAACGCGCACGCACACACACACAGCCGAGATAAGGCTGGTAAGACCTGGAGGAAGTATAGGCTCCTGTATAGAGGATGTTTACCCGCTACCCACAGCCCAGGTGTGTCTGCTTCCTGTTGGCTGCAGGACAGGAGACGGGGTTCCTGGCTGTGATACACCAGACAGGGATGCAACCCCTGCAGCTATTACAGTAAGATCCTTTTTGAGATACAGTACTGAATCAGCTTCTTTGCAGAAAGGGTTAAAGCATCAGAAAATCACAAGATAACCTCAACATGAAAATGGCCACCTCAAGTGTTTGCATTTCTCTCAGTGCCCATCCTATTTTCTGGTTGGAATGGCCAAACCAGATGAATTATGCTAAATAACCCCCCGTTTTTCCTCAGCAGGGAGCCAATGATGAAATATTTATTTATTTCCATCAATATATTTATTTTGGGGGCCGTGTCTACAAAGATGGAAAGTGAATTTCAAGTCTGACTTTGATAATGTCATTGGCACAGTGTGCTCTTTATACTAAACATAAAAGGAGCCTGAAGGAATGCGGGTTCAGACTCCCATGCATTAATGCAAAATATAATATTTATTGTTAGCTGCCCGGCCTGGGCCCTGAGAGCACGTCGGCTCTGACACCGCCTGACAATGTGTCAGAGAAACGCATTGCAGTCACAACATCCTTTTTCCCCTCTTTCCATCCCTCTCTCCGTCCCTCCTTCAGTATCTTTCCATCCCTCTCTCGGTTCATATTGGGACATGGTCTGGGGCTAGTCATGCAACTTCTGGAGTGCCCTCTTCAGTATGATATGAAGGGAGGGAGGGAGGGAGAAAGAGAGAGACCGGCAGAAAGAGAGAGTGAGAGAGACAAATAGAGGCAGACAGGGATGTGAGGCGTTGCGGCAGGGATGCTCATGTGTGCAGTTCTGGCTTTTATGCACTGCCTGCCCTTTTTAGTGATCTCCTCCATCAGCAAGCAGCCTTGTCTCTCCCCTCCAGGAGAGAGGAAACCAGCGACCTAACTGGAGCTAACTGAAGGGCTTTGGCAGTGCTAGTACAGTGTGTGTACTGTACTGGAGCCAGGGTGCAGTGTATGGCTTTTGGCCCCTCCAGGTCTCCACTTCCCTCAGGTAAAGATTGGTCACCGCTTCTCTCACTCTCTGATATGGCTCCCATTGGTCTGACTTTAGAGAAAGAGAAATGTCAGTGCCTTTCACAAATAGTAATTACTCTTTGACATTATGTCATGCAAATATATGGATGCTTACAGAAATACAGATGTGAGGGTGGCCATGGGGTTACAGAAATACAGATGTGAGGGTGGCCATGGGGTTACAGAAATACAGATGTGAGGGTGGCCATGGGGTTACAGAAATACAGATGTGAGGGTGGCCATGGGGTTACAGAAATACAGATGTGAGGGTGGCCATGGGGTTACAGAAATACAGATGTGAGGGTGGCCATGGGGTTACAGAAATACAGATGTGAGGGTGGCCATGGGGTTACAGAAATACAGATGTGAGGGTGGCCATGGGGTTACAGAAACAGATGTGAGGGTGGCCATGGGGTTACAGAAATACAGATGTGAGGGTGGCCATGGGGTTACAGAAATACAGATGTGAGGGTGGCCATGGGGTTACAGAAATACAGATGTGAGGGTGGCCATGGGGTTACAGAAATACAGATGTGAGGGTGGCCATGGGGTTACAGAAATACAGATGTGAGGGTGGCCATGGGGTTACAGAAATATTCATTTGGATGTTTCATGCTCAGAGAAGAGCATGATTAATGTAATTGTATTAGGTAAAATACAGTTATTTTGACATAAATGTCAAATAGCCCTTGTCAGTTAACTGGATGGCAAAAGGTTTGTAGTGTAAGGGATTATCATTGTCATTTTTTAAATAGAACAAAAAGGAATCCGTTTGGTGAATAAGAGCCTGATTTAAATTGTTTGTGTTTAAAAAAAAATCCATATCAGTTGACTGAGAACATATTCTCATTTACAGTAACGACCTTGGGAATAGTTACAGGGGAGAGGAAGCCAATTGGAAGCTGGGGAGATTAAGTGTCCATGATGGTATGAGGGGCCAGATTAGGAATTTAGCCAAGACATTGGGGTTGACACCCCTACCGTAACGATAAGTGCCATGGGATATTTAGTGACCACAGAGAGTCAGGACACCCGTTTCACATCCCATCCGAAAGACGACATCTTACACAGGTCAATGTAGACCAGAGCAAAGAGTACATCCTGCTGGCCCTCCATCACCACTTCCAGCAGAATCTGATCTCCCATCCAGGACCAACCCTGCTTAGCTTCAGAGGCAAGCCAGCAGTGGGATGCAGGGTGGTATGCTGCTGGCAGTAGGGAGTTACGCTTTTGGCTCTGGAGGGAGGTAGGCAGCACTGCACAGCACTGTATGGCTGTATGGGCGATCTGCCGTGACCTCATTTAATCTGATTTGCATGCTAGGGAGAATTAGGTAATTGGCATTTATGCAGAACAAAAGAGGATCTGCTCATGGAAAAAATGGGTTTTCATGTTGAACTGAATGCACTCCGTGTCTGAGCTGGTTTCCACCTGCACCCTTGTGTGAGCTTCCTTAACGAGGCACACTGACTGTCTGACTGACTGTCGGCAGGACGGTTGAGCTGATCTGGGTTTGTGTACACATGTAGGGTAATTCTCCTCAGTCCGTGGGTGTGTGATGAGTTGGCCTATGCTGCGCTCTCTCTCTCTCTCTGCCACTGACTAGGGGATACAACGTTGGAAGCTCCTCAAATAATTCAACCAAATATTGCACCCGTGACACTTAAAATCTCCATTTCCAACTTATTCACCCCAGGTAAAATTCTAAAGAGCAGTAATCCAAGACTGAGAGAGAGGAGAGAGGGGCCAGGCTGCTCTGTAATGGCATCTATTAGCCATGTTGGTTTATGCCACAGGGAGGTGGTAGAAGGGGTTGCAGGCGCAGGCTCACTCTACAGCCGCACTCCAAATGGGTTTGAACAAGCGTTATCAGAGAACAGCAGTGCTACGCACTGTTGACACTGTAAACCTAGTGATTCACGTGACACCCTCACTTTATTAATTAAAGGGCTAAAACCGAGCGTTCTGTTTGACTTTCAGTCTTTTTTCAGCGTTCAATTGATGTATTTTTTCTTTTCTTTCTGACGATATCACTGAGGGACAGATGTTAAATGAGCTCGGGAACATTTGCAGAGTTTGTGGTTGGTTTGTTGGAGCAGAGCTGGGGATGTGATTGAACTAACTACCCCAGCCCTGCATGGCCCTTTGTAGTGCAGCAAGAGCTAACAAGGAAATCTCTAAACCCAACGTTAATGATATCTACCCACTACTCGTTACTTATTACTTATTAATAGCTGCAACATGTTATCCATACGTATGTTAGGATGCATGCATTTCCATTGAAACGATGGCCAATGTATGCTATGGCTTGGATGCTACTCGTCTTATTCTGAAACCTTCATTTCCAATAAGAGAATTAGCTAGCTCCCGGTATTATTTCCCCCTTCTTCAGTGAAGACCTTTGACCTGCTTTGGTCAAGTCTAGAGGTTCAGAAAGGGCTAGAGGGTAGGAGGCTGGCTGTAAAGCTGTGAGCTAGTGTTTAGAAGTCCTGCTCTTTGGAAGGCAGTGCAGGCTGGGCTCCCAGCAAGAGCGAGGTTAGCCAGTTTGTTCTGCTCACCACACAGTGAACAGGTTTCATTGGCACCCCGGTTGAGGTAACTGATGGCCGGAGCAGTGGGGGTCAGGCCTGTTACTAAGCACTAGGTGGAGAGTAAATTACAGTTCAGGGAGTGTGGGGGGCCTGCTGGTGCGGTCAGGGGGCTGGTTTGTGGATAACCCATTTGACCACAGTGGAGCACTGCTCCGTCTCCACCTCGGCCACACTAATGCTGGAAGCTCACTGCTCTCACTAGTGGTATTTTTCACATGCCATTTTATTGCTTTATAAACTATAAAACATTTGTATTGGTTTATCTTTCTCTACTCCTCTAAACTGATGTTGATATACCATACAGGTCATGATTATATTTCTGAAAGGAAATACTGTTAAAGTATCGTAATATTGCATGTAACTTTACTGAATATTTTTTTAATAATGTTCTTCCTCTGAGGGAAAAATGACAGCACAAATTAAGTGAATAAAGAAACACACCGTAGAAAGAGAGGATAGGAGGCTTGTGTTTGTTTTTGCCGGTGCTCAGGGGCAGAGATGGGAGATTTGGGGGTGTGAAGTGGATTGGCAAGGAGCGAGGCAGTCAGGGCCTATTTTCACTGCAGCTGAGGCTTCAACTAGCCACAAGCTGTTTTTCTCATTGCAAAGATGAGAGAACAAAATATCCTCTATTGCACAAAAGCCCGATTTTGTTTCTCACCCCCCACTGCCATCACCACCACCACTCCCATCACCTCCTGTCAGAAGTGGTTCAGCACATCGAGAACAACACAAAGCCTTGTGGCTTTATATAGCCATGAAGATTCTATTGAATTTTCTAAGGTCGGAATAATGGTAGCGTATTACCTCACTAATGGGGTATTCTGTGTGTATGGGCTATTGAGCTGAATAGAATGAGATACCTTTGAAAGACTGTTTGTCTCTGTATCATCCCAGCCCATCAATGTTGTGTTTACCTACACTGCCTTCAGAAAGTATTCATACCCCTTGACTTTTTCAACATTGTGTCTGTTACAGCCTGAATTACAACAAACAAATGTCACTGGCCTGACACAATACCTCATTGTGTCAAATTATGTTTTGAGGCATTCGTAAAAATGAAAAGCTGAAATGTTTTGAGTCAGTAAGTATTCAAACCCTTTGTTATGGCAAGCCTAAATAAGTTCAGGAGTAAACATTTGCATAAAAAGTCACAATAAGAATAGCAGACATTGAATATTCCTTTGAGCATGGTGATGTTATTAAGTACACTTTGGATGGTCACTACAAAAATACAGGCGACCTTCCTAACTCAGTTGTTTGAGAGGAAGGGATTTCACCATGAGGCCAATGGTGACTTTGAAACAGTTACAGAGTTTAATGGCTGTGATAGGAGAAAACTGAGGATGAATCAACAACATTGTAGTTACTCCACAATATTAACCTGTACAGAATTTAAAAAAGTCTGTACAGAATAAAAAATATTGCAAAAGATGCATCCTATCTGCAACAAGGCACGAAAGTAATATTGAAAACAACTGTGGGAAAGCAATTCACTTTTTGCCCAGAATACAATGTGTTATGTTTGGGTCAAATCCAATACAACACATTACTGAATACAGCTCTCTTTCAAGCGTAGTGGTGGCTGCATCATCTTATGGGTATGCTTGTCATCGTTAAGGACTGGGAGTTTGTCAGGTTAAAAAAAGAAATGGATGCTGGGAGATGAATTCACCTTTCAGCAGGACAATAACCTAAAACTCATGGTCAGATCTACGCTGGAGTTACTTACCAAGAAGTCAGTGAATATTCTTGAGTGACCAAGTTAGAATATGGACTACTTTAAAATCCATGGTAAGACCTGAAAATGGTTGTCTAGCAATGACCAACAACTGATTTGACAGAGCTTGAATCTTAAAAAAAAGAAGGCTATCAACTCCTGAGATCATGGGTCTTCCAAATGGACAATCACCCCAAGCATACTTCCAAAGTTGTGGCAAAATGGCTTAAGGACAACAAAGTCAAGGTATTGGACTGGCCATCACGAAGCCCTGACCTCAATCCTATAGAACATTTGTGGGCAGAACTGAAAAAGCTTGTGTGAGCAAGGAGGCCTACAAACCTGTCTCAGTTACACCAGCTCTGTCAGGAGGAATGACCCGAAATTCCCCCAACATATTGAAGGAAGCTTATGGAAGGCTACCTGAAACGTTTGACCCAAGTCAAACAATTTAAAGGCCATGCTACCAAATACTAATTGAGTGTATGTACATTTCTGACCCACTGGGAATGTGATGAAAGAAATAAAAGCTGAAAGAAATAATTCTCTCTACTGTTATTCTGACATTTCACAATATTAAATTAAAGTGGTGATCCTAACTGACTTAAGGCAGGGAATTTTACTAGGATTAAAGTCTGTTTAAATGTATTTGGCTAAAGTGTATGTCAACTTCCACTGTACCTACTGGAGAACTCTTCTTTGTCTACACCCATTCTGCATCGTTCACACCCTCGTAAGCTTTGCCCCACCCATATCTTTAGGAATTCACATGAGGCTATGTACTAAACAACCAAAGATTTCAAGACTAAAGGCTGGTTTATACTACGGTGTGTGCCGGAGTGTGAATTTGTGCATTTTTTTGAATTTTTTTTATTCGGATCCCCATTAGCTAACACTGTAATGTTAGCTAATCTTCCTGGGTTCCTGGTGTTCCTAATCTCAGAGGGTTGTTAGATTGTCCATTCGTAAATACAGAGCGATTCGCAATCGGAGCGTTCAGAGCACACACTGGCCGCTCTGGCTGAGGAGTACGGTTGATCAGATCATTCTGACCGAACAACATCAAACACCCAAGCTAACTGGCTTTCTTTGACTAGCTTGCTGGCTACTTCCAGACACAAATGAGAGAACAATTACTGACCATTTTACTCGCCCTAGCAGAACTGGTTAGGCTGTTTTTATGTTATCCAGAGCGTTGGTGACTGCAACTGTGCTGCTGGCAACAATTTAATTACTTTTTTTTACCAACGTTTACTGACACCGACCATATTCAACGGGTGTTGAGCGTTCGTAAATGTGTTAGTTATTCTGTGCTCTGGCACACTCAGATGAGAGTGTTATGAAATCGGAGTAGGTAGCCAGAGTGAATTTACCAGCTATGTCTATCAACAGTTGTTGCAGTGACATCATATACATTCTATTGAAATAGTTACTTGCATAGTGGAGTCTTTTGTTTTAGGCATGTAGCTAGCTAACTCTTAATGTTACTTCCATGCATGCATCTGCAGGTAGCTAACCAACCAGGTTCAATGTTAGCTAGCTAACATTGGCTATAACTAGCAATTCAAATAGCTCTGAGATACAAATAATATTACTACACAGATCAAACATGGATGCTATGGTTGCCGTTAGTTTGAAGATGTAATCCGGAGACACCCTCTGTGTGTTCTCTTTTCGACTCCATCTGCATATTTGCAATCAAATACCAGAATTTTCTCCATCTCCTTAGCTATCATACTCTAATTCCACTGATTCCAAAACTCAGTCCTCCAGAAAGTGGAGAGCAACACGTATGTAGTTCTACTACGTGATATCTTTCAAAACAGCCACATTAGAAAGGATTACCTACACGTACTGACCAGCTCATGTTATAGATACATGGTCAATCCGAACTCATCTCTCGTCATGTCCAGCCCACTCATTATCTCAGCCAATCATGGCTATCTTGAAGGTTTCTTTCTTTTTTTGTGGCTAAACCAACTAGGCTCCTAATTGAACATTTTTTTTTTCATATTTACAGATGGCATATACATGGAGTTATTATGGAAAATGAAAGTTCACATGTTCCAGAAGGAATTTCTTACATTCAAATGGCGTTCCTGTGAAGTAGTGACACGTGACATACGCCTCGTTTCCTGAAACGAGTCACAAATACACAACATACACATTCCCATGGTAAAATATGCATTGATAAAACACCACCCACCAAATTTAGCCTCGTTTTAAAGGAAAATTCCTCCGTTGTCTGCTTTCCTTGAGTAGCATTCAGGCAGCGAAACCAGTTGTGTCCACAACATAAATAATCAGCATCAGTCTTCAAGCAGTATACCTGCTGCTGCTTAACGACTGTGTCGCTGGACAAGTGACTGTGTGTCCTAGTTATGAGCTAGCTCTGTGGTCAGAATTGCCTTTGAGCCATGACTGAGCATTGAGAATGAGGCCATTCAATTATCTGTGGCGTGCTCTAGCTGCGGTGGCTGAGCTCTACTGAGCATGGTAAGAGCTGAGAATTATTCCACTCTGTTCTGGAAGGCCCTGTGAAGCATGACCAAAAACTGGAGGGTTTTATATGCTCTCCCAATCCTCCTCTCTGAAAGGATGAGACCTTTTTTTGTCCTTTTTAAGCCGCACGCGTGCGAGCACACACACACACATGTACTCTAAGTGATGAACGTTAATCATATCAATTAAGTGGACCGCAAACCTCGTCTGGGGTTACTTTAACACCGCACAGTGTTAGAGCTGCAGTGATAGAAGTGTGGAACAATAACGAGATAAGACTCAGGAGGACTGGGGATTGTTAATGTAAAATATTACTGCTGTAAAAACAGCCAGACTGTTCCCGTAATGGAGGGGAAGAGATTCCTACTGTAAAAAAAATATTTATCTTGTTCTTCCAAATGGTTAGTTACATAAAAGTCAACAGTTCTTTATGATGGCCTTTAAATTGAAGGTGAGAGTGGGATAAGTTGCGACATTTTTTACATTTAGCATCACTACGTCAAAGGAAATATAGTATTCTTTCTAGCAAAGATATCTACATATATTTCAGAATGTTGTGTATCTCTAGAAATAATCAGAATTCATAACAGTTTTGAAAACATAGCTTGTTCAAAAATATTTGAGCTGCCTTGGGGTAAGTGGGTGTTGGTAAGTTAAACTCATGGAATGGGGGTGTGGTATATTATATATTTACATTTAAATGTTTAGTCAACGCTCTTATCCAGTGCGACTTACAGGAGCAATTAGGGTTAAGTGCGTTGCTCACGATCACATCGACAGATTTTTCACCAAGTCGGTTCGGGATTTAAACCAGTGACATTTTGGTTACTGGTCCAACGCTCTTAACCACTAGGCTACTTGCCACCCTAGATTGAGATATAGATCTCTCTGTTCAATATCACTTACCCTTCCATTTGTTGACCCAGTTGTCTGGGACAGGAATGTTGTTACAATATGCCAATTCGTAGGCAATTTCTCTGCATTTGAGGCTACTAAGCCCATGAAACTTGTCCGCAAGATTTAGCAAGCTCAGACTCCATGTCATCAGATAAGACCTTGTGTGTCTCTGCTACTCTATCATAGCCTCTCTTTCACACAGGAAAATGTACCTCTTCAGTGTCGTTCAGTAAATTCTTTCATCCCTTGCTGCTACTTGAATGGACTTCAGGGAGGTTGGGGTGGTGGTGGTTGGAGTTGTCAACAAAACAACATGACAGAATTATGATGCCAAGTTTTCAAACTACCGGTAGTTTCTTTGAGAAGATATATAAAGCTATCTGTGCATTTGAACAACACCATAAATACACCTATTTCACTGAATGAACACTGCTGCACATGCTGCCACTGTTTTGAACAGATTCGATGATACTATTTAGAATGAGCAGCCAGCTCACAAACAAACGAACAAAGCATGCATGCAGATGCATTAAGTGAAAATACATGATCTAGCTAAGGATATCTAACATAACGTCACAAAGCATGATGCGCTAGCCAGTTAACGTTGATTCTGAAATAACTTCATATTCCCGAGTTAGACTTGAAATTGGCATGGGCGCTAACAAGCTACAGTAGCAAGCTACCAGCTAAAGTAGCTATAGGTAGCTAGCTGCTTATCAAAGGTAGATAACTGGTTCTTTTGACCCAGGCATCTACCAAACTATTTCTGTGTTTCTCAAAATGACTGTAGCTGGCTAATTAATATGATCATGTTTTGTGATACACCAGGTTTTGTGCTGTTCCCCTGTCACCTACAGTAGAACCTGCGTCCTACCAGATCTGCGCTGAACAACATGGGGGGGCCTCCCTACCACTGAGGAAGTACAGTTCCCGCTCAGCCCAGTCAAAACTGTTCGCTGCTCTGGCCCCCCAATGGTGGAACAAACTCCCTCACGACAGGACAGCGGACAATCACACACACAATTGGCCATGCTTTTTGTCCTACCAGATCTGCGCTGAGAAGGTTCTAGCTAGTGTATCCCTCTGTCCTTCAACTCATGTTGGATGTTGATGTCTGGTTTATCAGGTCCCAGGCTCCCATGACTGTTATGATTATTTATTTACAAGTTAATTACAATGAGCTTTTTGCTATAGCGCCATTTGTACATGATAGAGCAGATCTAGTCTCACTTGTGGAAGTAGGCCGTTTGGCGCGAGAGACTCATTGAGACGGAGAGCAGACCTAGAAGTTCTGACTGCGCGCACATTTGAATGCCCCAGGACTGTCCATTTACTTTGTGCTGTTTATGCTATGAAATCCTGAAATTTCATTGGGCAGTTCACCTTCATCTGTTGCTGCTTGCAGATTCACTGAGGGGCAGAGTAATAAGTAACTTGTTTTGAACAATATATTTTTTAACAGGAAAATGTACCCATTTACTGCATTTTTGTGAGCATATAAAACCTAATCCATAAATTATAAAAGATCTAGATTTTTTTGTACCTTGACCAATCACAAGTGGGGTGCCACCCCTACCGCCCTAATGGGCGGGCCGCCACTGTTCACTTGTCTCACTTCCTTGACTGCTCTCTCAAGAACCTCAAGGGGGCTAGACCCCTGCTTGTTTTTCATTTGTATACATGGGGCATGATGATGTCTGCTCTGTAACAATAAAAATGCACATTGAGTTCATATTCACTCTTGATCAAATAGGGGCTTAGGTGGTAGGCGTGACAGGGGTGTGACATTTTACACCCTTTTTCTCCCCAATTTCGATCTTGTCTTATTGCTGCAACTCCCGAACGGGCTCGGGAGGCGAAGGTCGAGTCATGTGTCCTCTGAAACATGACCCACCAAACCGTGCTTCTTAACACCGGCCCGCTTAACCTGGAAGCCAGCCGCTCCAATGTGTTGGAGGAAACACCGTTCAACCGGCGACCAGGGATCAGCCTGTAGCCGCCTGGCCTGCCACAAGGAGTCGCTAGAGCGCGATGAGCCAAGTAAAGCCCCCCGGGGGACTCCCGATCATGGCTGGTTGTGATGCAGCACGTAATCGAACCTGGGTCTGTAGTGATGCCTATAGCACTGCGATGCAGTTCCTTAGACCGCACTCGGGAAGCCCTATATGTTAGAATTTTAAATCCAATTTCCTGCAATTCTACACATTTTTCCATGGAGCTGAGAGACATTTTTGTCGTTTTAAAGCAAATTTACTGAAATTCTACACATTTTACCATGCAGCTGAGAGAAAATGTTACAATTTTAAATCACATTTCCTACTATTCTAGGCTACCCGAAAAAAAATGCTTACAGTAGCTGCTCCGCCCAACAATTTCAATGGCAGAAAAACCCTGGATATGCATGACACATTGCAAAAAACATTAATCATCATTTGTATGGGTTATGGTGGCCATTGGCTCAACTTACCCCAAGGCAAACATTTTGGCTATATTAGCCCATATAGCTACAAGGATGCCCTTTCATGCTACATTTAGGACATCATAATGTATGTTATAGAGACCCCAACTGATATATAAAACTATCTATATTGGTTTAGATACAGTACAAGCATCATGAAACCTATAACACAATAGATTAATTTGACTTTGTGAAAATTATTTTTTGGACCTAACTTGCTTACCACTTTTTCTATGAGGTTTCTTCCTAAATATTAAAAAAACTTAATGAAATAAGGACCTCTTCCTAAATATTTGTTCAAATAATAAATGTTATGTATGGTTTCCTCGAAACAAGAGTGGCTCAACTTTTCACTTTAGCTCAACCTAACCACTCCCCCCTAGACACTAACATTACCCCTCTTTTCTCTGTGTTCCTTCAGTGCTTTTCTCTGTCGTTTTTATCATTGTCTCTTTTTTATATAAGTATAAGACGAAAGTAATGTTCAGACCTAGGATCAGTGTGACCTCAGATATACCTGGGTCAAGCGGTTTGGAGTATGTGAAGTGGAAACGCTGCAAAGGACCCCCTTAGACATTACCTTAGCAAGCCACATATTGATGCTAGTGAGGAAGAATGAACAGGGTAGGGTGGAGGAAGAGAGAGGAGGGGAGAGGGAGAGAGCGAGAGTATGGAAAATAGAGAGGGAATGGGAAAGAGAGTGAGAGGGGCGAGAGAGAGAGAGAGTTGGAGAAGTGGAAGCTGTTTTCCTGTCTCTTCTTCTCTCTTGTTCCTCTGCTCTGCTCCTGCTGTTGCCATAGTGTTGTTGCTCATCTGTCCCTGGCCCCCAGAGGCAGAGCAGCTGCAGTACTTCTTGCTACACTGCACAGCTCCATCCTGGGCTGTGGGGGGGGTGGGGGGGGGTTGTCACAAGAACCATTGTCGTAATTGGAAGTTAATCCCCTGGTTGTTGTTTTTTTCCCCCTACTCCTTAGCAACAGTGGTAAGGCAAGAAGGTTTTTTCTGAAGTAAATGTTCTGTCGTATCAATGTCATATGGGGGACACATGAGAGAACATTATCCTACAGCAGTTGTGAGAAGTGAAGTAGTCAGAAAGTGACACTACTGGGTGGGAGTTGCTTTGCTGTTGCAGCGGCGTTTATATTGCAGATCCATAGGCAGCAGAAGAGATGGCTTATGTTGTTGCACTGACTAATCGTTCCATGTTTAAATGTCTGTTTATGACGAAGACTATTAACTCACCCAGCCATTATGGTTTTAAGTCACAAATGATTTACAGTCAAATCAGGTCAGAGTGTTTTTTATCAAAACCATTCTTGCTTACAGAATAGAGCCTATTTCTCTGAAATGTTGTTTCGTTTTTTCTGAAATTGTCAAAGCACAAATGAGCACAAATCATATCGCTTGATTTATTACAGGCTCCTTTCCTCCCTTCCTCACACAAGGGTAGAAGTGGTGTGTGGCTCAGGACCTCTGTTCTCCAGCCTATAAGGCAGCTTGTTAAAGAGAGTCTGGATCTGGCCTAGGTGGCCCGCTCTCCAGGCCACCCTCAGGATGGCGCTGGGCCAAGGGCTGACAGGGGCTGGGGGTTGGGGCAGATTGACAGGCAGTTTACAGTGAGGGATGGAGGTCCAGTGAAACAAAATACCAATTAATGTAGGGGTCAGTCAGAGAGCTGACAACCCCTGATCCTGCCTATCTCACTCTCTACCTCTGCAGGGTGTTGTTTCATGCTGGTGCAGTTAGAGAAGGGCACTGGCACTCTATGTAGTATTGTATCACTGGCCCTGGAACATGGCCCACATCTGGGTGGAGACAAGGGGCAGTAGGGGCCTCTGTCTGGGGAACCTGCCCTGCCTGGCTAGGGGCTACTCAGCGCGTACTGTTGCACATCACTAAGCATTCTTTACTGTGTGTCCTGATGGTGTTTCTGTTAATATCTGTACACTTCGCAACATGATGCCTAGGTCTAAACGTAATCGTCAATCAGGCTAAACAGGCAGTGTAATGGCTATAACCTGCTATAGCCTGCAGGGGCTGCAGTGCTCTGCTGTAGCTTTGTCTTAAGTCAGGTGGCGTCACTCCTACGCAATGCAGCAAAGCTCTTTTACGTACGATAATGCTGCTGTGGTGCTTGAGTCCTCAGGGGCCGTTTGCACCAGCTGGTTGTAAGTGGGTTGTAACTGTACGTCCGACGTAAAAATGAGTTTGACACGGCAGGGCCAGGGAGGGAAAGGGGTCCAGGACACTGTCGCCGACATGAATTTGACACGGCAGGGCCAGGGAGGGAAAGCGGTCCAGGACACTGTCGCCGACATGGGGTTTGACACGGCAGGGCCAGGGAGGGAAAGGGGTCCAGGACACTGTCGCCGACATGGGGTTTGACACGGCAGGGCCAGGGAGGGAAAGCGGTCCAGGACACTGTCGCCGACATGGGGTTTGACACGGCAGGGCCAGGGAGGGAAAGGGGTCCAGGACACTGTCGCTGACATGGGGTTTGTCACGGGGTCTGACACGGGGTCTGACGTGGGGTCTGACAGGGGTCTGACGTGGGGTCTGACATGGAGTCTGAGATTCGGTCTGACAGGGGGTCTGACATGGGGTCTGAGATTCGGTCTGATGTGGAGTCTGACAGGGGGTCTGACATGGAGTCTGAGATTCGGTCTGACATGGAGTTTGAGATTCGGTCTGGCATGGGGTCTGACATGGGGTCTGTCGTGGGACTGACATTCGGTCTGACATGGGGTCAGTCGTGGGGTCTAACATGGGGTCTGACGTGGGGTCTGACATGGGGTCTGACAGGGGGTCTGTGACGTGGGGTCTGACGTGGGGTTTGACTGAGGTTTGATGTGGGACTGACATTCGGTCTGACGTGGGGTCTGTCGTGGGGTCTGACGTGGGGTCTGACTAGGGGTCTAACATGGGGTCTGGAGTGTGCGATCTCTCTTAGCCTACCTACTGTCCAAGTCCCTTAGTCTGTCATGCTTCTCAGTAGCCTGGTTCCAGTCTGTTTCAGCTAACAATACACTCCTTGTACTACATGTCACGTGTGAAATTGTCACAATGTCTTTAGCATATGTCATGGGGTACAAGGACTGGAATGTTAGCTAAATAGACTGGCAACAAGGTTAGTTTCTCAGGCCAGCCAGTTTAGAATATTTGTTTTAAGTGCATCATTAAAAGATTAATTCAAAATTACAAATAATAATCAGACTGTTCTCTCTGTACTCTGAAGACACATGACATGCTGTGTTACCTAACAGGCATAGCCAGTAAAGGAAGTCAGGGTGCAGAGATACCCAGTCTCTTTAGTATACGGCTCCGAGCCTCATTGTCTAGGTAATTTGTTAAATGGTTATAACTCCCCTTGCTCAAGTACTCAAGATATGTCCGTAAGCAAGAATCTCATTAGCATAACATTCATATTTCAGAACAGCTCTTAAGAGTCATTCTGGATTTGGCCGCTTCGTCTTACTTGCCTGTTATTGGGATGCTAATGTTTTACTAATCACACAGGGGCTCATTGGAATGCAGTGAGAATGTTCTGGTTGAGTATGAGCCCATGCATCTCCAGGGTCCTATCATCAGCCATAAGCTGCTCCTATCCATCTTCATAACTGTACAGGCAGAGTGTGAAGTACAGCTAATCCGTCAGATTAAAAGGAGACCTGGGCCATACCTCACCATGTTTACTACACAACGTTACATTTTCAGAAAGCGCCATCTACACACAGCGGCCTCTCTCAAGCACTAAATCACAGTGTCACCCTCAGCCTCCACACCGCTCTCCCTCCCTGAGACTCTCATCACTTTCCCTGTGTGAACAACAACAACAGCTCACATCATTAGCCCCCCACCCGCTTATTCAAAAGCACATTTTGGAACAGCCAAAATGCTGAATGACTTGGTAGAGCAGCAGCATTGCAGTTTGATCCAGTAGGTGGCTGGCCTGAAGCTTTGGCATCAGATTGCTGATTGCACCGGGGCTTGAAAAGGTCTTTACTAGTTGGATCCAGGCCTTTCATTAGCCTGCACCCTGCGCTTAACAGCCTCTCTCTCTCGTCCCAGCCTATCTGTGGCAGCACTTGTTTGCTGTCCTTGTGCAAATGGCTGGTGTAATCCCGGGCTTGAGTTCTTGGGCCTGTCAGTCCGCATTTGCGCTAAGCATCTATCCCTCTCTCATCTCCTCAGCCCTAATTGTATCGTAATTATCAAATTAGTCATCTATTTATGCACACTAGAGCTGAGATTGGACCAGTTCTAAAAAGGTCAGGAGGAGAGAGGAGAAGCTTGGCCCAATGCTCCCTCTTTATCCTGACCTCTCTCCTAGCTACAGAACACTAGCACAGGACAATTCACGCAATTCACACTTACTGCTTCTTGTCCCATTTCTCAATCTTTCTGTCGTTCATTCACTTTCTCTCTCTCTCTCTCTCTCTCTTCCTTTCATAATGCACTCACACATTAAACAAAGCTTTTATTGATATAGCGGCAGTAGTACATATTCTGCACGAATTCGTTGTCAAACAGAACAGATGTCATATTTATCTGGGCTGGCCATGGTGTAACAGAGTTTTGAGTGTTTATGTGTCCCCAGGGCTGAGGGCTTTGATCAGGTCTACACTGCTCTGACAGATGCTCTCTGTGCTCTCACCCGCTCGCTCATCAACAAGGCCAGTCGACGTCTCTCCCCATGCCAGTAATCTCCCTGTTACCATTAGATGAATCGGAGCTAAAAACAACTAACTGCTACGGGGGGCCTTTCTATTTTATGTGTTCC
Organism: Oncorhynchus masou masou; assembly: GCF_036934945.1. NCBI lineage: Eukaryota > Metazoa > Chordata > Actinopteri > Salmoniformes > Salmonidae > Oncorhynchus > Oncorhynchus masou. Next base: position 58,444,842 of record NC_088223.1, read on the forward strand.
GCTATCTCTTATCATGAGAAATGCCACACAACTTCCTGGGATGATTTCTCCCCCTCCCGGTGGCTGTGAGCCACTGGACTATGAGGAGGGGACCATACCCTGTAATCAGAGCTGGCTATGTGATCTTAGACACCGGGGTGAGAGGTGGCTGGAGTGGGAGTGGGGATGGGGAGTCTAAGCACTCATCGGGGGGGGTCTCCTATAGTGGGTTGTTGCTGGCGGTGTAATCAGCTAGCTTTGGAAATAATCATGGCTGGTACACAAGACTGTCTGTGATTAAGGATTGGGGGGGGGGTGGCTTTCTTATCAAGCAAGGGCTTTAGCCTGGATTGCTTGTTGTCAGACAAGGGTCCTTATTTTAGAAAAGAGTCAAAGTTACCTGGCTAAAAAATCAGTTGTCAACAAATGCTGTTTCAGTTAATCAGGAGCAAGGCAGTATCAAGTGGTGCTGTTGATGCTAAGCCTGGGTCCTAAGGGTTTGATGGAGAGGATGGAGCGGAGAGTGAGGGGCTCCCTCCCCATCTTTAACCCCTCACTGTCAGACCTCCTCTGAGCTTTGCTGCTACTGCAGCTGTGCTCTGGACCAAGACTGCAATGAGAAACCTCTGGCGTTTATAGTCTACTTCGATCTTATTGCATCTTAGCCTATGCCGCTCTGTCATTGCTCATCCATTTATATTTATATATTCTTATTCCATTCCATTCCTTATTCCATTAGGTATTTGTTGTGGAATTGTTAGATATTACTTGTTAGATATTGCTGCACTGTCGGAACTACAAGCACAAGCATTTCGCTACACTTGCAATAACATCTGCTAACCATTTGTATGTGACCAATAAAATTTGATTTGATTTGGATTTGATACAGGGCATCTTAGATGAATATTTGAGTGTCCATTTTTCAGATAAGGAAATTGTGGTGACAAATGAGACTTGCCTTTGTTGTGGTGCCTTGGTGTATCCAGTTGATTGGGGAAGCGGAGGGTTAAACCCTGGCCATGGTAGAGAGGTATTTACCCATCACACTGCCCTGTGTAGTTGACTGAAGTAGATTGGTATATAGACTCGTGGGAACACGGGGCTCTGGGAGAACAAAACACTACAGGGCCTCCCTGGTCGGTGGGAAGCTGGGGCGGACTAGCCTACAGGGAGGATGGGCTCACCTCCTCTCCTACAGGGCCTCCCTGGTCGGTGGGAAGCTGGGGCGGACTAGCCTACTGGGAGGATGGACTCACCTCCTCTTCTACAGGGCCTCCTGGTCGGTGGGAAGCTGGGGCGGACTAGCCTACTGGGAGGATGGGCTCACCTCCTCTCCTACAGGGCCTCCTGGTCGGTGGGAAGCTGGGGCGGACTAGCCTACTGGGGAGGATGGGCTCACCTCCTCTCCTACAGGGCCTCCCTGGTCGGTGGGAAGCTGGGGCGGACTAGCCTACTGGGAGGATGGGCTCACCTCCTCTCCTACAGGGCCTCCCTGGTCGGTGGGAAGCTGGGGCGGACTAGCCTACTGGGAGGATGGGCTCACCTCCTCTTCTACAGGGCCTCCTGGTCGGTGGGAAGCTGGGGCGGACTAGCCTACTGGGAGGATGGGCTCACCTCCTCTCCTACAGGGCCTCCCTGGTCGGTGGGAAGCTGGGGCGGACTAGCCTACTGGGAGGATGGGCTCACCTCCTCTCCTACAGGGCCTCCCTGGTCGGTGGGAAGCTGGGGCGGACTAGCCTACAGGGAGGATGGGCTCACCTCCTCTCCTACAGGGGATTTGTCTCAACATCATAACTGAACTTCCAGGTTCAGGTTTGTGCTGTCATTCTGGTTTTCCAACAGGGCCTCCCTGGTCGGTGGGAATGCTATTGTCACTAGCCCTGGGAGGATGGGCTCACCTCCTCTCCTACAGGGCCTCCCTGGTAGTGGGAAGCTGGGCGGAAATTACAGGGAACATATTTTTCACTACAGGGCAAACCACTATTTGGGGAGCCTAACTGGGAGGATGGGCTCACCTCCTCCAACAGGGCCTAATGTTGGGGGTGGGAATTGCTCTGGCGGACTGCCTACTGGGATGATGGGCTCACCTCCCTCTTATAGGGCAGTCCTGGCTGGTGGGAAGCTGGGGCGGACTAGCCTACTGGGAGGATGGACTCACCTCCTCCTACAGGGCCTCCCTGGTCGGTGGGAAGCTGCAGGCGGACTAGCCTCCTGGGAGGATGGGCCCCTCCTACAGGGCCTCCTGGTCGGTGGGAAGCTGGGGCAGACTAGCCTACTGGGAGGATGCTCACCTCCTCTCCTACAGGGCCTCCTGGTCGGTGGGAAGCTGGGGCGGACTAGCCTACTGGGAGGATGGGCTCTCTCCTACATGGCCTCCCTTTCTTACTGGGAGGATGGGCTCACCCCTCCTACAGGGCCTCCCTGGTCGGTGGGAAGCTGGGGCGGACTAGCCTACAGGGAGGATGGGCTCACCTCCTCTCCTACAGGGCCTCCCTGGCCCTTTCGGTGGGAAGCTGGGGCGGACTAGCCTGGGACAGGGCCTCCCTGGTCGGTGGGAAGCTGGGGTGGACTAGCCTACTGGGAGGATGGGCTCACCTCCTCTCCTACAGGGCCTCCCTGGTCTGGGAAGCTGGGCCGGACTTTCCCCGTTACTGGGAGGATGGGCCTCCCTCCTACAGGGCCTCCCTGGTCGGTGGGAAGCTGGGCGGACTAGCCTACTGGGAGGATGGGCTCACCTCCTCTCCTACAGGGCCTCCCTGGTCGGTGGGAAGCAGCCGGACTAGCCTACTGGGAGGATGGGCTCACCTCTTTCCCAGGGCACAGCCGCCCCTTTCCTCGGTGGGGCTCCCTGGGGTGGGAAGCAGCGGCCCCTTTCCCCAGGGAGGATGGGCTCACCTCCTCTCCTACAGGGCCTCCCTGGTCGGTGGGAAGCTGGGGCGGACTAGCCTACAGGGAGGATGGGCTCACCTCCTCTCCTACAGGGGATTTGTCTCAACATCATAACTGAACTTCCAGGTTCAGGTTTGTGCTGTCATTCTGGTTTTCCACTGTCGTACACTATATTTATCTTAATGATAATGTTTTTATATTGTCACATACCGGATAGGTGCAGTGAAATATGTTGTTTTGCAGGTCAGCCATAGTAGTACGTCACCCCTGGAGCAAATTACGGAAACATATTTTTCACCTTGTCGACTCGGGTATTCAAACCACTATTTGGTTACTGGCCCAAAGCTCTTTCCCCTTAGGCCATCTGCCGACCCACTTTTTAAACAGCCGCCCTTTCCATTACACAGCCGCCCCTTTCACACAGCCGCCCCTTTTCCACAGCGCCCCTTTCCCCCTTTCCCCGTTACACAGCGCCCTTTTGAAACACAGGTCAGCCCTAGCCGCCCTCAAATTTCCCCTTTGAACAGCATATTTTTCCATATTAACAGCCGTCCCCGTTAAACAGCCGCCCCTTTCCCCGTTACACAGCCGCCCCTTTCCCCGTTACACAGCCGTTACACAGCCGCTATCTGCAGACCCCTTTCCCCCTTACACAGCCGCCCCTTTTGCCGTTACACAGCCGTCCCTTTCCCCGTTACACAGCCGCCCCTTTCCCCCTTACACAGCCGTCCCTTTCCCCGTTACACAGCCGCCCCTTTCCCCCTTACACAGCCGCCCCTTTCCCCTTAAACAGCCGTCCCTTTCCCCCTTACACAGCCGCCCCTTTCCCCTTAAACAGCCGCCCCTTTCCCCTTACACAGCCGCCCCTTTCCCCTTACACAGCCGCCCCTTTCCCCCTTACACAGCCGCCCTTTCCCCTTAAACAGCCGCCCCTTTTCCCCTTACACAGCCGCCCCTTTCCCCTTACACAGCCGCCCCTTTCCCCCTTAGCCTGTCCTTTCCCCACAGCCGTCCCTTTCCCCCTTACACAGCCGTCCCTTTCCCCTTACACAGCGTCTTTCCCCCTTTCCCCTTTACATACAGCCGCCCCTTTCCCCCTTAAACAGCCGCCCTTTCCCCGTTACACAGCCGCCCTTTTCCCATATTACACAGCCGCCCCTTTCCCCCGTTACACAGCCGCCCTTTCCCCGTTACACAGCCGCCCCTTTCCCCGTTACACAGCCGCCCCTTTCCCCGTTACACAGCCGCCCCTTTCCCCGTTACACAGCCGCCCCTTTCCCCCTTACACAGCCGCCCCTTTCCCCCTTACACAGCCGCCCCTTTCCCCCTTACACAGCCGCCCCTTTCCCCCTTACACAGCCGCCCCTTTCCCCCTTACACAGCCGCCCCTTTCCCCGTTACACAGCCGCCCCTTTCCCCGTTACACAGCCGCCCCTTTCCCCGTTACACAGCCGCCCCTTTCCCCTTTACACAGCCGCCCCTTTCCCCCTTACACAGCCGCCCCTTTCCCCCTTACACAGCCGCCCCTTTCCCCCTTACACAGCCGCCCCTTTCCCCTTACACAGCCGCCCTTTCCCCTTACACAGCCGCCCTTTCCCCTTACACAGCCGCCCCTTTCCCCCTTACACAGCCGCCCTTTCCCCGTTACACAGCCGCCCCTTTCCCCCTTACACAGCCGCCCCTTTCCCCTTACACCCGCCCCTTTTACACAGCCGCCCCTTTCCCCCTTACACAGCCGCCCCTTTCCCCTTACACAGCCGCCCCTTTCCCGTTACACAGCCGCCCCTTTCCCCCTTAAACAGCCGCCCCTTTCCCCCTTACACAGCCGCCCCTTTCCCCGTTACACAGCCGCCCCTTTCCCCGTTACACAGCCGCCCCTTTCCCCGTTACACAGCCGCCCCTTTCCCCCTTACACAGCCGCCCCTTTCCCCCGTTACACAGCCGCACAGCCCCCTTTCCCCGTTACACAGCCGCCCCTTTCCCCGTTACACAGCCAGCCCCTTTCCCCCTTACACAGCCGCCCCTTTCCCCCTTACACAGCCGCCCCTTTCCCCGTTACACAGCCGTCCCTTTCCCCGTTACACAGCCGCCCCTTTCCCCGTTACACAGCCGCCCCTTTTCCCCTTAAACAGCCGCCCCTTTCCCCCTTAAACAGCCGCCCCTTTCCCCCTTACACAGCCGCCCCTTTCCCCGTTACACAGCCGCCCCTTTCCCCGTTACACAGCCGCCCCTTTCCCCGTTACACAGCCGCCCCTTTCCCCGTTACACAGCCGCCCCTTTCCCCCTTAAACAGCCGTCCCTTTCCCCGTTACACAGCCGCCCTTTCCCCTTAAACAGCCGCCCCTTTCCCCGTTACACAGCCGTCCCTTTCCCCGTTACACAGCCGCCCCTTTCCCCTTACACAGCCGCCCCTTTCCCCTTACACAGCCGCCCCTTTCCCCCTTACACAGCCGCCCCTTTCCCCTTAAACAGCCGCCCCTTTCCCCGTTACACAGCCCCTTTCCCCCTTAAACAGCCCCCTTTCCCCGTTACACAGCCGCCCCTTTCCCCGTTACACAGCACAGCCCCTTTCCCCTTACACAGCCGCCCCTTTCCCCGTTACACAGCCGCCCTTTTCCCCTTACACAGCCGTCCCTTTCCCCCTTACACAGCCGCCCCTTTCCCCTTACACAGCCGCCCTTTTCCCCGTTACACAGCCGCCCCTTTCCCACAGCCGCCCCTTTCCCCCTTACACAGCCGCCCCTTTCCCCCTTACACAGCCGCCCCTTTCCCCTTACACAGCCGCCCCTTTCCCCTTACACAGCCGCCCCTTTCCCCTTACACAGCCCCCTTACACAGCCGCCCCTTTCCCCTTACACAGCCGCCCCTTTCCCCCTTACACAGCCAGCACAGCCGCCCTTTCCCCTTACACAGCCCCCTTTCCCCCTTACACAGCCGTCCCTTTCCTTTACACAGCCCCCTTACACAGCCGCCCCTTTCCCCTTACACAGCCGCCCCTTTCCCCCTTTCCCCTTACACAGCCGCCCCTTTCCCCTTACACAGCCGCCCCTTTCCCCCTTACACAGCCGTCCCTTTCCCCCTTACACAGCCGTCCCTTTCCCCCTTACACAGCCGTCCCTTTCCCCCTTACACAGCCGTCCCTTTCCCCCTTACACAGCCGTCCCTTTCCCCCTTACACAGCCGCCCCTTTCCCCCTTACACAGCCGCCCTTTCCCCGTTACACAGCCGCCCCTTTCCCCGTTACACAGCCGCCCCTTTCCCCGTTACACAGCCGCCCCTTTCCCCGTTACACAGCCGCCCCTTTCCCCCTTACACAGCCGCCCCTTTCCCCCCCGCCCCTTTACACAGCCGCCCCCTTTCCCGTTACACAGCCGCCCCTTTCGCCGTTACACAGCCGCCCCTTTCCCCCTTACACAGCCGCCCCTTTCCCCTTACACAGCCGCCCCTTTCCCCCTTCCCCAGCCGCCCCTTTCCCCTTACACAGCCGCCCCTTTCCCCCTTACACAGCCGCCCCTTTCCCAGTTACACAGCCGCCCCTTTCACCGTTACACAGCCGCCCCTTTCCCCGTTACACAGCCGCCCCTTTCCCCGTTACACAGCCGCCCCTTTCCCCGTTACACAGCCGCCCCTTTCCCCCTTACACAGCCGCCCCTTTCCCCCTTACACGCCCCTTTCCCCTTACACAGCCGCCCCTTTCCCCCTTACACAGCCGCCCCTTTCCCCCTTACACAGCCGCCCCTTTCCCCCTTACACAGCCGCCCCTTTCCCCCTTACACAGCCGTCCCTTTCCCCCTTACACAGCCGCCCCTTTCCCCTTACACAGCCGCCCCTTTCCCCCTTACACAGCCGCCCCTTTCCCCCTTACACAGCCGCCCCTTTCCCCCTTACACAGCCGCCCCTTTCCCCTTTCCCCCTTACACAGCCGCCCCTTTCCCCCTTACACAGCCGCCCCTTTCCCCGTTACACAGCCGCCCCTTTCGCCGTTACACAGCCGCCCCTTTCCCCGTTACACAGCCGCCCCTTTCCCCCTTACACAGCCGCCCCTTTCCCCCTTACACAGCCGCCCCTTTCCCCGTTACACAGCCGCCCCTTTCCCCGTTACACAGCCGCCCCTTTCCCCGTTACACAGCCGCCCCTTTCCCCGTTACACAGCCGCCCCTTTCCCCGTTACACAGCCGCCCCTTTCCCCGTTACACAGCCGCCCCTTTCCCCGTTACACAGCCGCCCCTTTCCCCCTTAAACAGCCGCCCCTTTCCCCGTTACACAGCCGCCCCTTTCCCCCTTAAACAGCCGCCCCTTTCCCCGTTACACAGCCGCCCCTTTCCCCCTTACACAGCCGCCCCTTTCGCTGTTAAAACACATTATTAAAAGGAGCCGCAATTCCCTCCATCACCTCCACCTCTCAATCCCTGCGCTGACTGGATGGGAGAAGGCAAGGAAGTGTGTATGCGCGCACACACACACACACACACACACACACACTGGAGAGTTGCCCTCCCACCAATCAGTTCATATCTCATCTGAGTTCTCTGCTGCTTTTTAGATTAGGAATAGTCCTTTTGAAATGAGCTAATCACACAATATATCATAGCTGGTAATGCATTCAGAGACAGCGTGGATGATTGCAGGGGTAAGTGTGTCCTTGGAGGCTGCAGTCAGTGTCCCCAGCCTGGCCTGATGCATGTTGAGTTGAGGGGGAAGTTAAGGTTGCAGCTCCCCTCTGTCCTCTATTTCTGTGGACTGACTGCAGGGTGTGCTGGACATATTGACAGTGATCCCTATGGACAGGGAACTCATCCCTAGGTCCTGCTAGTCTCCCAGAAAACAGTCTCACAACACTTTGTTTTACTCTATGCAGATTTATTCTGCTCTACAAGCCGTCAGAGTTGTTGTATTTTTACAACTGGCCTGTTTGTTCTGACTGGAACACACACACACACACACACACACACACACACAGCCCCCCTCCTCCTTCGTCACTCAGTGGAAACACCAAACACTCTGCAGCCATTTCCCTAGAGAGGAGAAAGAAGCGAGAGAGGCCTGTTGTCTGTTGTCACCATGGAGAGAGAAATAGGGAAAGTAATTGCGTTGTTCCAGGGCTCTAGAAATCCCATCAGCCTTTGGGCAGCCCTGTCAGAAAGTATAAAGACAGCGCTAAAAACTTAACTGGCTACAGACAGGCTGGGGGAGCACCCTCGCTGAAAATGACTTACAATGGCCGGGCAAGACAGTCAGATTATCTATCAAGGGAAGCAGGTGAAACAGCTGTAAAAGATATAGGAGGGCTAGCAGAGATGAACACTGGCTTGTGTTTCTATTACCAAGATTGCCAGTGATAAAAGTGAGTGATGTTGATAAATACCCACACAGCCTTTTATCACCAGCTGCCGTGGCTGTGGTTGCTGGCGACGACGGCGGGGCTGATAACCCTGGAGGCTCAGGGCCTGGGGAGGAGGGGGAACGAGATAGGGGGGAGGATACAGCTGCATTACCCCAGCCTGGGCTACGGCACAACAGCCCGCCGCCACAATTTGCATGGTGACCGGGTGTCACACAAATGGGATGAGTTCCATGCTAATGGCCCGGAAGCAGAATCACATTAGTGCAAATGCAGGGTGTTCTCAGACCAGGCCTGGTTGGAGTTGGATATGTTACAGTTGCATAAGGGACAATTTTTACATTTTAGCATTTATTTTTTAATTTAACCTTTATTTCACTCGTGCGGCACGTCAGTTATTTAAGAACAAATTCTTAATTACAATGAAGGCCTACCCCGGCCAAACCCTAACCCGGACGACCCTGGGCATATTGTGCGCCGCCTTATGGTACTCCCATTCACGGCCGGTTGTGACACAACCTGGAATCGAACCAGGGTATGTAGTGACACCTCTAGCACAGAGATGCAGTGCCTTAGATCGCTGTGCCACTCGGGAGCCCCTAACCTTATTCCTAACCTTTACCTAATTATCCTAACCTGCCACGTTAATTATCTTAACCTGTTGTGTAAATTCTCCTAATCTCCTAACCTGTTACGAAAAGTCACTTCTGCTAGTCAAAACCAGCAGGCCTGTCCTGAGAACTGCGGCCCGGGAGGAGAAAAGAGAGTGCTGGGGTGTGTGCGTGTGTGTATGTATATGTATGCGTGTGTGCACTCGTGCATACATGAATGTGTGGAACTACCATGTTAAGGAGTGCCATCATTTCTCTGGACATTTCAGTAACAGCTTGTGAGTAATAATGAGGTTGGAGTCGTTCGTTATCTCAGAAGGAACAGTGTTCTAACACTGTTTATCTTATTGTGACAATTTCCTATTTCCACCAGAACTCCTTGTGTTTTTTAAATGCTCTGTGCACACTCTGCTGCAGATGCACTTAGCTGTGCCAGGTTGCCCTTTCTGATGGCTTGGGTAATAATCCTTAATATTTCTGCTACTTTGGCATTAATTGAGGCTTTAATGCACTCTGATTCCTTCCTCCAGCACAAGCTAATTGTGTTTTGAAAAAGAATAAATGCTGTATTTCTTTGTGACTGTCTTAAGTGTTGAGTGTTTTGGATCAAATGTAAAGTACCGTAATGTTTTGTGGAGCAAAAACAAACATGTCAGTGGCGTTTAAAACGATGAAATGGAGGCTTTAATTGTGCCACACTCTGTTTTGCCCCGTTGAAATGAAATATGTTTTGATTAGAGATAGCAGTGTTAGTTAAAGTAAAGTGCAATCTGAAATGACATTGTTAGATGTATAATAAAACATTTCTCTTTGACAGATTCTCACCACAGGCTGCAGCACTGTTATGAGTTGTTGCCTGTTTTTGAGGTTAGAGAGTGCCTTTAGGGGCTGCTTTTAGAGTTTGCATCAACATTACATCTGAAAGACCATGCCAAATAAGTATTATATTTTCTCTCATAGCAGGCAAGGGAAAAGGGTCCCTCTCATACACTTTTGGACAACAAAAAAACTGCTATCTAGAACCCATAAGGGTTCTTTGTTTGTCCTCTCTATTACGGACCCCTTTTTGGTTCCAGGTAAAAACCCTTTTGGGTTCCATGTAAAACCCTTTCCACAGAGGATTCTACATGGAACCCAAAAGGGTTCCTCTATGGGGACAGCCATAGCCTTGTGGAACCCTTTTTCCTAAGAGTGTACACAATGCCTTCCACAAAAGGAAGTCTCACCATGACAATAGAGAGGCCCCTCCTTTCTCTTCTCTCTCGCTTTATCTCCCTTACTCTTCCATCCCTTATGGAGGGGCCAGTCTAGAGCTGATCTTATGTTTGGACTCACATTTAAAGGTGTTATGATGCGTTTTAAGCCTGATCACCCATCTCTTTTCTCTCTCCCTTTCTCTCTCCAGATGGTCACAAGAACAAAGAAAATATTTGTGGGCGGATTGTCAGCCAACACGGTATTGGAAGATGTGAAGCAGTATTTTGAACAGTTTGGGAAGGTAAGGAGAATCATTGTGGGTTCCTCCCTTGTATGGTCTGGCAGTAGGCAAACCATGTCAGTGTGGGTTGGAGGGTGTTCATACCCTGTCACTGTCCTCGGCTGCTGTTTCCAGGCTGTGGTCTGTGACTAACCACCCAGTCCATTCTGAGTGAAGGGGATGTGGACATGCAAATACGCAGCCAAACATACTGCAAGAGATTTGCAGAATTACATCCATAGTGCCTTCACACACCCACTGTACTCAGATACATAATCACATGTATTGTTAGTTAATACTGCACTGTTGAAGCTAGGAACACAAGCATTTCGCTACACCCGCAATAACATCTGTTAAATTTGTGTATATGACCAATACAATTTGATTTGATTTGATACTAGATTTCAGCTCAAGGTCACCTTGTGTGAAACTGAGGATGCTTCCTCTACAATATCAGCTCAGCACTTGACCTCAATATTTGTCCTTTGAGCATGTACTGCACATCTCATCTCTGTGTGTGATATAATCTCTGTATTTCTGAATGGCCAGTTAAGTCAATCATGGGTATGTAGATCCTTTAACACGGCCGCATAACTCCCCAGTGATATGTAGTTCCATGGTAATTATGGTCAGTGGTAATTTAGCTCCTGGGTATGGGAGCAGAGCACAGGCCAGGGCACTAGCTGGAATGTTATTCCAAAAGAAGATGACTCACAAGGGGAGGAAGTAGCAGTGAAGCCATAGCTGAGCCCAGCAGCGTGGAACAGCAAGAAAATATTCAGAGCGGGCATGGTTGTAATCATCGAGACTGAAAAGGGCTCAACACAAATGTCGACTTGATTGAATGACATGATTGACTTGATTATACAAAGTTTTTTTTTTTTTTACCTCATTAAGGAATCCTCAAACACTTGTGAGGAGACAAACAAATCAGTCTGATTGTGTGTGTGTGTGTGTGTGTGCATGTGCATGTGTGTGTGTTACAGACAGGGAGGAAATCACAGTTGTTAGCCTAGGTGTTATTAGAAGGGGAGGTGGGCAGGAAGTGGCTTGTCTCTTCTGCTTGCCTAGCTGGCTGATGGTGTCTGTGTCTGTTCCGCTGCATCCCCTCTGTGACACGCATCCAACCATTTATTAAATAACCTGGCTGTCCAATGCAACCCGCCATTATCACCACACATGCTGCGCTCTTAGGAGTCGCCCGGAGAAAGAAAACCAATTCATTTAGTTTCTCCTCCACAGAAGGATGGAGAAGGAGGGGAAGGAGGGGGGATGTGGCCACAGCAGTGGCAGCAGGGCTCATCATTCAGATGTCTGGGATGTACATGTCTACAATGCTTTAGTGAGGAGAGAGAAAAGGAGAAAGAGAGACTTAGAGAGAGATATTCTCCTCTGTACCAATGCAGTGCAGGACTCAGGTGAACACACTAGGCTAGCGACCTGGGAATTGTCTTTGGGTGCGGCTCTGTGTTTGTGTGGACTGGGCAAGGTGCGTGCGTGTGTGTGTTCAGGTCTCGGCGACATAGGCCAATTAGCAGGATGTGGGCAGGCAGGCAGCAGAGGTGGCGGTTGTTGTGGGGATAAGGTGTTCGAAACAGGTGGTGTGATCACACCGGGGTTACTGCAAGATATCTCTCTGTTCTTTCTCCTCCTCTCCTCTCCTCTCCTCTCCTCTCCTCTCCTCTCCTCTCCTCTCCTGTCTTCCCTCAGCCTCTGACAGGGTAGGATACAGGAAGAGGAAGGGAACTGACAGCTCTCATATACATCACTCTCTCCCACTGTCCCACCTGTCATCATTAGTAAAAGTGCACATATCCAAACCCCCAGTACAACTTCGGAGAGGTCTGCCTGCTCTACATAGTATTACCGTGTTACCCAGAGTACACTGAATACGTCCGGGTAATGTGCCGCTGACAGCCAGATGAATGGGCCTGAAGGACTGTATCAGTGTGTAAAGACTGATTCTCATGCATCCCAATACCCCCGTGTGACTGACAGTGACAAGATCTCTCCTCTCAGTTCCTCTGAGGCAGCCCATTTCTACTGTCTGTGTGTTGAGGGCAAAACTTACTGTACTGGCTTCATGTAGGACTGATGCATTAGGTTCACATAAGGGCCCAGTAACAGGGATGTCTGTATCCCGTGGAAAAGTCTAGGGGTGATTGTGTTCAAAATAAACACTTATCTCCTGGTATAATACCATTATGTGAGAGCTCTGCATCAGCAGATTTGTAATCATTCTTACATTGCATGCAGCTGTTAAAAACACTTACCATCAAGAAGCAAACAACTGGTAGCAGACCTTTGATTAAATAAGGGGGCCAGTGGTCACCCTCATAATTAACTACAGCCTGACATAACAATAGAACTAGAGACCAGGCCAGAAAAGAGGGTCTAACCACAGTGAAGGGCCTAACCACAGTGAAGGGCCTTACCACAGTGAAGGGCCTTACCACAGTGAAGGGCCTTACCACAGTGAAGGGCCTTACCACAGTGAAGGGCCTTACCACAGTGAAGGGCCTTACCACAGTGAAGGGCCTTACCACAGTGAAGGGCCTTACCACAGTGAAGGGCCTAACCACAGTGAAGGGCTACCCCCAGTGAAAACCCAAACCCAGTGAAGGGCCAAACCACAGTGAAGAGCCTAACCACAGTGAAGTGCCTAACCACAGTGAAGTGCCTAACCACAGTGAAGTGCCTAACCACAGTGCCTAACCACAGTGAAGTGCCTAACCACAGTGGAAGTGCCTAACCACAGTGAAGTGCCTAACCACAGTGAAGTGCCTAACCACAGTGAAGTGCCTAACCACAGTGAAGTGCCTAACCACAGTGAAGTGCCTAACCACAGTGAAGTGCCAAACCACAGTGAAGAGCCTAACCACAGTGAAGTGCCTAACCACAGTGAAGTGCCTAACCACAGTGAAGTGCCTAACCACAGTGAAGAGCCTAACCACAGTGAAGAGCCAAACCACAGTGAAGTGCCTAACCACAGTGAAGTGCCTAACCACAGTGGAAGTGCCTAACCACAGTGAAGTGCCTAACCACAGTGCCTAACCACAGTGAAGTGCCTAACCACAGTGAAGCCTAACCACAGCCTAACCACAGTGAAGTGCCTAACCACAGTAACCACAGTGAAAGAGCCTAACCACAAACCACAGTGAAGAGCCTAACCACAGTGAAGAGCCAAACCACAGTGAAGAGCCAAACCACAGTGAAGTGCCTAACCACAGTGAAGTGCCTAACCACAGTGAAGAGCCTAACCACAGTGAAGAGCCTAACCACAGTGAAGTGAAGTGAAGAGCCTAACCACAGTGAAGAGCCAAACCACAGTGCACAGTGAAACTAACAGTGAAGTGCCTAACCACAGTGAAGTGCCTAACCACAGTGAAGTGCCTAACCACAGTGAAGTGCCTAACCACAGTGAAGTGCCTAACCACAGTGAAGTGCCTAACCACAGTGAAGTAACCACAGTGAAGTGCCTAACCACAGTTCCTAACCACAGTGAAGTGCCTAACCACAGTGAAGTGCCTAACCACAGCCTAACCACAGTGAAGTGCCTAACCACAGTGCCTAACCACAGTGAAGTGCCTAACCACAGTGAAGTGCCTAACCACAGTGAAGAGCCAAACCACAGTGAAAGGCCTAACCACAGTGAAGAGCCAAACCACAGTGAAGAGCCTAACCACAGTGAAGTGCCTAACCACAGTGAAGAGCCTAACCACAGTGAAGAGCCAAACCACAGTGAAGAGCCTAACCACAGTGAAGTGCCTAACCACAGTGAAGTGCCTAACCACAGTGAAGTGCCTAACCACAGTGAAGTGCCTAACCACAGTGAAGTGCCTAACCACAGTGAAGTGCCTAACCACAGTGAAGTGCCTAACCACAGTGAAAGGCCTATTTATCTGAGATGGCTTATGCTTAGTCATTGGTTTACTGTAATCGGCTTGGAGTGAGACGCACTCCAAGCCGTCCTTATTTGGCTAAGCTGAAACAACTGCTTGCCGCTTTGTTCCCCCTGGCCTTCACTGTGTTCTGTGCTGTGTTTTGACTGGGGGTCCAGTGCTTGGTTTCATCAGCCCCAGCCTGCAGTTGTTTCCAAGCCAGTGGGCTGCCACAATCAGGCCTTAATGTCCCCCTCTGCCCCGGTTCCAATGTCCTACTGGGTGGGAGCCAGCTACTGTAGTACCAGGAGGAGGATCCCCCTTAACATGTTCACTGCCACTGAGCTGATTGGTCTGCAGGAGGGTTAGGTGGGGTCATAGGGTCAGACTGAGGGAGGGTCCTGGGGGCATTTGAACCTGAGATCTCTGTCAGAAACATTTTCCATTTCTCTTAAGATTAGCTAAATATCTGTCTACACATCCTGTCGTACTGCTCCCGTAGGACAGGGACTACACTCACACACTGAGGGGAGAGAGGGTACAATACTGTAGGTGAACAGGAAGACACAAAAGTATGAAAGCCTGTGGTTTGTGTCATCTCACTGTCCCTCAGTTCAGCACTAGGTCTCCTTCTCACACACTGACTTCCCCTGACAGGAAGCAGATGAGAGAAAAAAATGAAATATAAAATAATGAAAAAAGGATGCCTTAGTTAGTGACAGGAAATTTGTTCTGGTGCTCCGGTAATCTAATATCATGGCTGACATTTCGTTGTGCATTGAGATTTTGTAAATGGCAGAAAACCACAATGTGTGACTGTCCGTAACGGCTGCATCCAGGACTCCATGTTAGTTCATTTAGCATACTTGCCCAAGCGCTTACATTTAATAACATCATTTGAGTTTTTCAGGCGTACCAAATAAAAACAGTGCTGATGTCCATTAGTGCATTGCCAAGCTTCCTGCCCCAGTGAACGCAAACAACACCGTTTAGATCCCCGCTTCCCAACCAGTAAATATGGGACGCAGTGGAGGAAATCTTTGTTTGGGATTTGATGAGTTATTGTTTGTTTGCAAAAATGCATCAGATTAAAACATCAACAGACTACTGGAGTTTCCTTCTTCTCTTTTTTTTTTGCTCATGCAGACATTTTTGCATTGAAGTGAAATATGAAATCCTCCAAGCTTAGCCTTTTGATGGTTGTGATATTGAAGTATTACAACATGAAAAACACTTCAAATCCTGTATTTGCCTTTATTAAGTTCTGAACCAGTTTTCTTTTCAAGCCTTTGATATGTAGGAGACATCCTCTGTGACACATCGTACCTGCATCGCTTCAGAGATATCACAGTAGCTCATTTCTCTCCAGTCACACACAAGCAGGTGGACATTTGCATGACATTTCCATATCCCTCTGCATCTCCTCTCACCTCTAAGAGTCTAGTTGAACATTTGCCGACAGTATGTGGCCTAAACTCTCCATTTAGCACCCTGTTGGATTTCTCCAACTCCAGGCTGTGGTCTCTATAGTAGTAGGCCAGAAGGACACAGCTCCAGTGTTATTGCTGGTCAGAGCTGGCTTGATAAGCCTGCATCAGGTCCATAGGAGCTCTCATCTGCAGCATGCAAGGCTTGATGCCGGCTCTTCACTCTACCTGCAATCACTTGTAGTTAGGACCTGAGACAGAGCAGAGCAATGGAAATGAACTGGCCCTAAACCTGCTACTGCTGCAGGGACAAACAGAAAGAGGGAAAAGTATGTTTCCTTTGATGACGAGATCAGTGATACAACAGAGGTGTTAGAGATGCATGATAAAGGTTCTGTATCATTTTAGCCTGTGGTTTTGAAAGTAGGG